>NC_059198.1:70630180-70822569 GCF_020615455.1 Coregonus clupeaformis
CAGAAACAAAAGGAACAGAGAGAGAGAGAGAGATAGAGAGAGAGGGAGAGAGAGCAGATAGAGAGAGAGGAGATCAGAGAAAGAGGAGACACAGAGGGAGAAGGAGACAGAGAGAGAAATGGGACGAGAGAGAGGGTGGACAGAGAGAGAGGCAGAGAGAGAGGCAGACAGAGAGTGAGGGACGACAAGAGAGATGGAGACAGAGAGAGAGAGGAGAGAAGAAGGAAGGAGACAGAGGAGAGAGAGAGGGAAAAGAGAAGAGGGAGAACAGAAGAGGGAAAGAAAAGAGAGGGAGAAGAGAGAGAGAGGGAGACAGAGAGAAAAGAAAAAAGAGAAGAAGAGGAGAGGGAGACAGAGAGAGAGGGAGAAAGAGAGAGAAGAGAGAGAAGAGAGAAAAGGAGAAATGGAGAGCAGAAGAAGAGAGGCAGACAGAGAGAGAGGGAGAGAGAGAGTAAAAGAGAGGAGGCAGACAGAGAGAGAGGCAGATAGAGAGGGAGGGAGACAGAGAGAGAGGCAGACAGAGAGAGAGGGAGACAGAGAGAGACGGAGAACAGAGAAAGAGGGAGAAGAGACAGAAGGAGAGAGAGAGAGGTAGAGAGGGAGAGGGAGAGAGAGGAGCAGAGAATGAGGCAGAAACAAGAGAGACGAGAAAAAAGAGACAGAGAGAAGAGAGAAGAAGAGGAGAAAAAGAGAGAGAGAGAGGGAAGAAAGGTAGACACAAGAAGAGAGAAGAGAGAGGCAGATAGAGAGAGAGAGAGAGATAAAAGAGGAAGGGAGACAGAGAGAGAGTGGAGATAGAGAGAGAGGAAAGAAAGAGAAGGGACAGAGAGAGAGGAGAGAGGGAGAGATGAGGAGACAGAGAGAGGAAAAGAAGAAGAGGAGGGAACAGAGGCAGACAGAGAGAAGAGATGAGACAGAGATGGAGAGAGAGAAAGGGAGAGACAGAGAGAGAGAGACAAGAGAGAGGGTAAGACAGAGAGAGAGGGAGAGAGAGAAGAGACAGAGAGAGAGGGAGACAGAGAGAGTGGCAGATACGAGAGAGAGGAGACAGAGAGAGAGGCAGACGAGAGAGAGAGGTAGCAGAGAGAGGGAGGACAGAGAGAGAGGGAAGAGGAGGAGAGGCAAACAGAGAGAGACGACAACAGAGAGAGAGGTAGAGAGAGAGCAGAGGGAGACAAGAGAGAAGCAGAGAGAGAAGACAGAGAGAGAGGGAGACAGAGATAGAGGAGAGAGAGAGAGGTGGGAGAGAGAGAGAGGGAAGAGAGAGAGGCAGATGAGAGAATGAGGCAAACAGAGAGAGATGGAGAGAGAGAGAGATAGAGACAGAGAGAGTGGAGACAGAGAGAGAGGAGAGAGAGGCAGACAGAAAGAGAGGCAGACAGAGAGAGAGAGAGACAGAGAGAGAGGGAGACAGAGAGAGAGAGGAAGAAGAGAAGGGAAAGAGAGAGAGAGGAGAAGAGAGAGAGGCAGATAGGAGAGAGAGGGAGACAGAGAGAGAGAGGCAGACAGAGAGAGAGGGAGACAGAAAGAGAGAGAGAGAAGAGAGAGAGGAGACAGAGATAGAGGAGAAAAGAGAGAAAGGGAAGAGAGAGAGGCAGAACAATAAGGGAGACAGAGAGAGAGGGAGAAAGAGAGAGAGTGGAGAGAGACAGAGAGAGAAGAGAGAGAGAGAGAGGAGAGAGAGGCAGAGAGAGAGGCAGAGAAGAGGAGGAGACAGAGAGAGAGACAGACAGAGAGAGAGGCAGACAGGAGAGAGAGGCAGAATAGATGGAGAGAGAGAGAGAAGAGAGAGAGGGAGACAGAGAGAGAGGAAAGAGGAGAGGAGAGAGAAGGAGGAGAGAGAGACAAGAGAGAGAGGCAGAGAGAGAGAGGGATAGAGAGAGAGACAGAGAGAGAGGAGGCAGAAGAGAGGGGAGACAAGGGAGAGGGAGACAGAGAGGAGGGAGAGACAGAGAGAGAGGGAGACGAAAGGAGAACAAAGAGAGGAGACAGGAGAGAGTGAGGAGAAAAAGAAAAAAAAAAAGAAAAAAGAAAGAAGACAAGAGGGAGCAGAAAAAGAGGGAAAAGGAGAGGAGACAGAGAGAGAGGCAGACAGAAAGAGGGAGAGAGAAGAGAGATGGAGAGAGGGAGAAAAAGAGGCAGAAGAAAGAGAGAGACAAGGAGGAGACAGAGAGAGAGAGAGAAGAGAGAGGAGACAGAGAGAGAGAGGAGACAGATGAGAGGAGAGAAAGGGATAGAGAAGAGAGGAGAAAGGAGAGAGAAGAGAGAGGAGAAATAGAGAGAACAGAGAGAGGGAGACAGAGAGAGATGGAGAGAGAGAGAGAGGGAGACAGAGAGAGAGAGGGAGACAGAGAGAGGGAGACAAGAGAGAGGGAGAAGGGGAGAAGAGAGAGAGGGAGAAAAGGAGAAGAGAGAGAGGAGAAGAGAGAGAGGGAGGAAGATAGAGAGAGAGAATAGGAGAGATAGGAGAGAGGGAGACAGAGAGAGAGGGAGACAGAGAGAGAGAGAGGGAGATAGAGAGAGAGGCAGACAGAGAGAGGAGGGAGACAGAGAGAGAGGGAGAAGAGAGAGAGGAGAAGAGAAGAGGGAGACAGAGAGAGAGGAGAGAGAGAGGGAAACAAGAGGAGACAAAAGAGAGAGGGAGGCAGAGAGAGAGACAGGAGAGAGGAGACAGAGAGAGAGAGGGAGACAGAGAAAGAGGGAGACAGGAGAAAGAGAGACAGGAGAAAGAGAGACAGAGAGAGAGAGGAGAGAGAGAGAGAGAGAAGAGATGGAGACAGAGCAGAGAGAGGGAGAAGAGAGGGAGGGAGAGAGGCAGAGAGAGAGAACAGAGAGAGAGGGAGAAGAGAGGGAGGCAGACAGAGTGGGAGGAGAACAAGAGAGAGAGACAGAGAGAGAGGGGGAGAGAGAGAGAGGCAACAGAGAGAGAAGGAGATAGAGAGAGAGGAGAAGAGAGAGAGGGAGAAGAAGAAGGAGACAAGAGAGAGGGAGACAGAGAGAGAGGCAGAAAGAGAGAGGAGAAGAGAGAGAGGAGAAGAGAGAGAGAAGGGAGAGAGGGAAACAGAGAGAGAGGGAGACAGAGAAGAGGCAGAAGAGAGAGAGACAGAGAGAGAGCAGACAGAGAGAGAGGGAGACAGAGAGAGAGGGAGACAGAGAGAGAGGGAGAGAGATAGAGGGAGAGAGAGAGAGGCATACAGAGAGAGAGAGAGAGAGGAGGAGAGAGAGAATGAGGCAAACAGAGAGAGATGGAGACAGAGAGAGATGGAGACAGAGAGATGAGGGAGGAAAGAGAGAGGGAGACAAGAGAAGGAGAAGAGAGAGAGACAGAGAGAGAGGGAAAGAAAGAAAAGAGAGAGAGAGAGAGAGGAGACAGAGAGAGAGGGAGACAGAGAGAGAGGGAGACAGAGAAAGAGGGAGACAGAGGAGAAAACACAGAGAGACAGGGAAAACAGAGAGACGAGAGAGAGAGGCAGAGAGAGAGGGAGAATAGACAGAGATGGAGAGACAGAGAGAGGCAGACAGAGAGGAGGAGGCAGAAGAGAGGGGGGAGACAGAGAGAAGACAAGAAGAGGAGAAGGGAGGAGAGAGAGGGAAGAAGAGAGAGAGGGAGAGAGAGAGAGAGGAGAGAGGAGAGGAGAAAGAGAGAGAGAGAGATAGAGAGAGAGGGAGACAGAGAGAGAGGAGACAGAGAGAGAGAGAGACAGAAGAGAGAAGAGGAGGAGACAGAGAGAGGAGAGAGAGAGAGAGGAAAGTGAGAGGAAGAAGAGAAAGCAAACAGAGAGAGAGAGAAGAGAAGAGGAGATAGAGAGAGAGGGAGAGAGAGAGAGCAGAAGAGAGAGAGGGAGACAGAGAGAGAGGGAGAAGAGAGAGAGGAGAGAGAGAGAGGTGGACAGAGAGAGAGAGGGAGAGAGAGAGAGGCAGACAGAGAATGAGGCAAACAGAGAGAGAGAGACAGAAGAGATGGAGAAGAGAGAGTGGGAGAGAGAGAGAGAGAGGAGAGAGAGGAGACAGAAAGAGAGGAGACAGAGAGAAAGACAGATAGAGAGAGAAAGAAAGAAGAGGGAAAAGAGAAAAAAAAAAAGAGAGAGAGGGAGAAGAGAGCAGACAGAGAGAGAGAGAAGAAGAGAGGGGACAGAGAGAGAGGGAGACAGAGATAGAGGGAGAGAGAGAGAGGCAAAGAGAGAGAGGAAGAGAGAAGAAACAGAGAATGAGGAAACAGAGAGAGAGGGGAGAGAGAGAGGAGAAGAGAGAGGGAGACAGAGAGAGAGAGAGAGAGGAGACAGAAAGAGAGGAGAAGGAGAGAGCAGACAGAGAAAGGAAGTAGATAGAGAGGGAGACAGAGAGAGGAGACAGAGAGAGAGAGAGGAAGAGGAGAGGAGACAGAGATAGAGGAGAGAGAGAGAGATAAGGGAGGAGAAGAGAGAGACAGAGAGAGAGGAGACAGAGAGAAGAGAGAGGGAGAAGAGAGAGAGGGGAGAGAGAGAGAGAGAGCAGAGAGAGAGAAAGAAGAGAGAGGAAAGAAGGGAGAAGAGAGAAAGGAGAAGGAGAGGAGAAGAGAGAGGAGAAAGAGAGAGAGGAGACAGAGAGAGAGGGAGAAGACAGAGAGGAGGGAGAAAAGAGAGGGAGAAAGAGAGACAGAGAGAGAGAGAGGGAGACAGAGGGAGAGGGAGACAGAAGAGAGAGCAGACAGAGAGAGAGGGAGACAGAGAGAGAAGAAGAAAGAGAGGAGAAGAGAGAGAGGGAGAAGAGAGAAGAGAGAGAGGAGACAGAGAGAAAGACAGAGAGAGAGGGAGAGAGAAGAGGAGAGAAAGAAAGAGAGAGAGACAAAAGAAAGAAGAGAGAGAAAGAGAAGAAGAGAAGAGAGGAGAGAAAAGAAGAGAAGAGAGAAGAAGCAGAGAGAGAGGGAGACAGAGAGAGAGGAGACAGAGAGAGGAAAAGAGACAAGAGAGAGAGGAAGAGGAGGAGAAGAGAGAGAGAAAAAAAGAGGAGAAAAGAGAAGGGAGAAGAGAGAGAGGAAGAGAAGAGAGAGAGAAAGAGAGAGGGAGAAGAGAGAGGAAGAAGAGAGAGAGGGAGAAGAGAGAGAGGAGAGAGAGAGAGGGAGAAGGAGAAGGAGATAGACAGAGAGAGGGAGACAGAGAGAGAGAGAAGATAGAGAGAGAGAGAGAGGAGACAGAGAGAGAGAAGAGAGAGAGGCAGACAGAGAGAGAGAGAAAGAGAGAGGGAAGAGAGAGAGAGGAAGACAGAGAGAGAGAAGAGAGGAGGAGAGAGAGAGAGAGGGAGAAAAGAGAGAGAAGGAAAGGGAGAAGAGAGAGGAGAGAGAGAGAGAGGGAGACAGAGAGAGAGGGAGAGAGAGAGAGAAGAAGGAGAAGAGACAAAAGAGCAGACAAGAGAGAGGAGACAGAGAGAGAGGAGAAGAGAGAGACAGACAGAGAGAGAGAGGAGACAGAGAGAGAGGGAGAAGAGAGAGAGGAGACAGAGAAGAGGGAGAGAGAGAGAGGGAGACAGAGAGAGAGGCAGAGAGAGAGGAGACAGAGAAAGAGGAGACAGAGAGAGAGGGAGACAGAGAGAGAGAGAGAGAGAAGAGAAGAGAGAAGAGAGAGAGGGAGAAGAGAAGAGACAGAGAGAGAGAGAGACAGAGAGAGGAGACAAAGAGAGAGAGAGAGAGAGAGAAGAGGGAGAAGAGAAAGAGAGAAGAGAGAGAGAGGAGACAGAGAGAGAGGGAAACAGAGAGAGAGGGGGAGAGAGAGAGAGAGAGAAGAGAGAGAGGAGACAGAGAGAGAGGGAGACAGAGAGGAGGGAGGAGACAGAGAGAGAGGGAGACAGAGAGAGAGGGAGACAGAGAGGGAGGAGACAGAGAGAGAGGAGACAGAGAAGGGAGAAGAGAGAGAGGGAGACAGAGAGAGAGGGAGACAGAGAGAGAGGGAGACAGAGAGAGAGGGAGACAGAGAGAGAGAGGAGACAGAGAGAGAGGGAGACAGAGAGAGAGGAGAGACAGAGAGAGAGGGAGACAGAGAGAGAGATAGGAGAGAGAGGAAGACAGAGAGAGAGGCAGACAGAGAGAGAGGGAGACAGAGAGAGAGAGAGAGAGAGAGAGAGAGGGAGACAGAGAGAGAGGGAGACAGAGAGACAGAGAGAGAGGGAGACAGAGAGAGAGGGAGACAGAGAGAGAGGGAGACAGAGAGAGGGAGAAGAGAGAGAGAGAGAGACAGAGAGAGAGGGAGACAGAGAGAGAGGGAGACAGAGAGAGAAGAGAGGCAGACAGAGAGAGAGGAGACAGAGAGAGAGAGAGAAGAGACAGAGAGAGAGGGAGACAGAGAGAGAGGGAGACAGAGAGAGAGGGAGACAGAGAGAGAGGGAGACAGAGAGAGAGGGAGACAGAGAGAGAGGCAGACAGAGAGAGAGGGAGACAGAGAGAGAGGAGACAGAGAGAGAGGGAGACAGAGAGAGAGGGAGACAGAGAGAGAGGCAGAGAGAGAGGGAAACAGAGAGAGGAGACAGAGAGAGAGGGAGACAGAGAGAGACAGAGAGAGAGAGAGGAGACAGAGAGAGAGGGAGAGACAGAGAAAGAGGAGACAGAGGAGAAGGAGACAGAGAGAGAGGGAAACAGAGAGAGGAGACAGAGAGAGAGGGAGAACAGAGAAGAGGGAGACAGAAGAGAGAGCAGACAGAGAGGGAGGCAGACAAGAGGAGGAGAAGGAGAGAGGCAGACAGAGAGGGAGGAGAAGAGAGGGAGGCAGAAGAGAGAGGGAGACAGAGAGAGAGGGAGACAGAGAGAGAGGCAGACAGAGAGAGAAGGAGATAGAGAGAGAGGGAGACAGAGAGAGAGGGAGACAGAGAGAGAGGGAGACAGAGAGAGAGGCAGACAGAGAGAGAAGGAGATAGAGAGAGAGGGAGACAGAGAGAGAGGGAGACAGAGAGAGAGGGAGACAGAGAGAGAGGGAGACAGAGAGAGAGGCAGACAGAGAGAGAGGCAGATAGAGAGAGAGGGAGACAGAGAGAGAGCAGACAGAGAGAGAGGGAGACAGAGAGAGAGGGAGACAGAGAGAGAGGGAGACAGAGATAGAGGGAGAGAGAGAGAGGTGGCCAGAGAGAGAGGGCAGAGATAGAGGCAGACAGAGAATGAGGCAAACAGAGAGAGATGGAGAAAGAGTAGATGGAGACAGAGAGATAGGGAGACAGAGAGAGAGGCAGAGAGAGAGGGAAACATAGAGAGGCAGACATAGAGAGAGGGAGACAGAGAGAGGCAGACAAAGAGAGAGGGAGACAGACTGAGAGGGAGACAGAGAAAGAGGGAGACAGAGGGAGAAGGAGACACAGAGACAGGGAAACAGAGAGACAGAGAGAGAGGCAGAGACAGAGGGAGACAGAGAGATGGAGACAGACAGAGAGAGGCAGACAGAGAGGGAGGGAGACAGAGAGAGAGGGAGACAGAGAGAGAGGCAGACAGAGAGAGAGGGAGACAGAGAGAGAGGGAGACAGAGAGAGAGGCAGACAGAGAGAGAATGAGATAGAGAGAGAGGGAGACAGAGAGAGAGGGAGACAGAGAGAGAGGGAGACAGACAGAGAGGGAGACAGAGAGAGAGGCATACAGAGAGAGAGGCAGACAGATAGAGATGCAGACAGAGTGAGAGGAAGACGGAGAGAGAGGCAGACAGAGAGAGAGGCAGATAGAGAGAGAGGGAGACAGAGAGAGAGCAGACAGAGAGAGAGGGAGACAGAGAGAGAGGGAGACAGAGATAGAGGGAGAGAGAGAGAGGTGGCCAGAGAGAGAGAGGGCAGAGAGAGAGGCAGACAGAGAATGAGGCAAACAGAGAGAGATGGAGACAGAGAGAGATGGAGACAGAGAGAGTGGGAGACAGAGAGAGAGAGGGAGAGAGAGGCAGACAGAAAGAGAGGCAGACAGAGAGAGAGAGAGACAGAGAGAGAGACAGACAGAGAGAGAGGCAGACAGAGAGAGAGGGAGACAGATAGAGAGGGAGACAGATAGAGAGGGAGATAGAGAGAGAGGGAGACAGAGAGAGGCATACAGAGAGAGAGGTAGACAGAGAGGCAGAGAGAGAGAGAGGCAGACAGAGAGAGGCAGAGAGAGTGGGAGACAGAGAGAGAGGGAGACAGAGAGAGAGGGAGACAGAGAGAGAGGGAGACATAGAGAGAGGGAGACAGAGAGAGAGGCAGACAGAGAGAGAGGGAGACAGAGAGAGACGGAGACAGAGAGAGAGGGAGACACAGAGAGAGGGAGACAGAGAGAGAGGGAGACAGAAGGAGAGGGAGACATAGAGATAGGGAGATAGAGAGACAGAGAGAGGGGCAAAGAGAGAGAGGGAGAGAGAGAGGCAGACAGAGAAAGGAGAGGGACAGAGAGAGAGGCAGACAGAGAGAGGCAGACAAAGAGAGATGGAGACAGAGAGAGATGGAGACAGACAGAGAGGGAGACACAGAGAGAGGGAGACAGAGAGAGAGGGAGACAGAGAGAGAGGGAGACAGAGAGAGAGAGGGAGAGAGAGGCAGACAGAAAGAGAGGCAGACAGAGAGAGAGAGAGAGAGACAGAGAGAGAGACAGACAGAGAGAGAGGCAGACAGCGAGAGAGGCAGACAGATAGAGAGGGAGACAGATAGAGAGGGAGACAGAGAGAGTCAGACAGAGAGAGAGGCAGACAGAGAGGCAGACAGAGAGAGAGGCAGACAGAGAGAGGCAGACAGAGAGATGCAGAGAGAGTGGGAGACAGAGAGAGAGGGAGACAGAGAGAGAGGGCGACAGAGAGAGAGGGAGACAGAGGGAGAGGCAGACAGAGAGAGAGGGAGACAGAGCGAGAGGGAAACAGAGAGAGAGGCAGACAGAGAGAGAGGGAGACAGAGAGATAGGGAGACAGAGAGAGAGGCAGAGAGAGGGGGAAACAGAGAGAGACAGACAGAGAGAGAGGGAGACAGAGAGAGGCAGACAGGGAGAGGGAGGCAGAGAAAGAGGGAGACAGAGAGAGAGAGAGGGAGACAGAGGGAGAAGGAGACACAGAGACAGGGAGACAGAGAGACAGAGATAGAGGCAGAGAGAGAGGGAGACAGAGAGATGGAGACAGACAGAGAGAGGCAGACAGAGAGGGAGGGACGCAGACAGAGAGGGGGGCAGACAGAGAGGAAGGCAGACAGAGAGGGAGGCAGACAGAGTGGGAGGCAGACAAAGAGAGATGGAGACAGAGAGACAGGGAGACAGAGAGAGAGGCAGACAGAGAGAGAAGGAGAGAGAGAGAGAGGGAGACAGAGAGAGACGGAGACAGAGAGAGAGGGAAACAGACAGAGAGGGAGACAGAGAGAGAGGCAGTCAGAGAGAGAGAGGCAGACAGAGGGAGAGGAAGACAGAGAGAGAGGCAGACAGAGAGAGAGGCAGACAGAGAGAGAGGCAGATAGAGAGAGAGGGAGACAGATAGAGAGGGAGACAGAGAGAGTGGGAGACAGAGAGAGAGGGAGACAGAGAGAGAGGGAGACCGAGAGAGAGGCAGAGAGAGAGGCAGACAGAGAGAGAGGGAGACAGAGAGACAGGGAGACAGAGAGACAGAGAGAGAGGCAGAGAGAGAGGGAGACAGAGAAGAGGAGAGAAGAGAGAGAAGCAGACAGAGGGAGAGGGAGGCAGACAGAGAGGGAGGAAGACAGAGAGGGAGGCAGACAGAGAGAGAGACAGACACAGAGAGAGGCAGACTGAGGGAGAGGCAGACAGAGAAAGAGGGAGACAGAGAGAAAGGGAGACAAAGAGAGAGGGAGACAGAGAGAAAGGCAGACAGAGAGAGAGGCAAACAGAGGGAGAGGGAGTCAGAGAGAGGCAGACAGAGAGAGAGGGAGAAGAGAGAGAGGGAGACAGAGAGAGAGGGAGACAGAGAGACAGGGAGACAGAGAGAGAGGCAGTGAGAGAGGGAGACAGAGAGAGAGGGAGAAGACAGACAGAGAGAGGCAGACAGAGAGAGAGGGGGAGGCAGAGAGAGAGGAGGGAGACAGAGAGAGAGAGGCAGACAGAGAGAGAGGGAGACAAGCAGAGACAGAGAAAGAGGGCAGACAGAGAGAGAGAGAGGAGACAGAGAGAGAGGCAGATAGAGAGAGAGGGAGACAGAGAGAGAGGGAGAAGAGAGAGAGGGAGACAGAGAGAGAGGCAGACAGAGAGAGGGAGACAGAGAGAGAGAGGGAGACAGAGAGGGAGACAGAGAGAGAGGCAGAGAGAGAGGGGGAGACAGAGAGGCAGACAGAGAGAGAGGGAGACAGAGAGAGGCAGACAGAGAGAGAGGAGACAGAGAGAGAGGGAGACAGAGAGAGAGGGAGACAGGAGACAGGAGACGAGAGACAGAGAGAGAGGCAGAGAGAGGGGGAGACAGAGAGAGGGAGACAGACAGAGAGAGGCAGACAGATAGAGAGGAGGCAGACAGAGAGGAGGAGACAGAGAGGGATGCAGACAGAGAGGAGGCAGATAGACAGAGAGAGAGGGAGACAGAGAGAGAGGGAGACAGAGAGAGAGGGAGAAAGAGAGATAGGGAGACAGAGAGAGAGGGATACAGAGAGAGTGGGAGACAGAGAGAGAGGGATACAGAGAGAGAGGGAGACAGAGAGAGATGGAGACAGACAGAGATGGAGACAGACAGAGAGGGAGACACAGAGAGAGGGAGACAGAGAGAGAGGGAAACAGAGAGAGAGGGAGACAGAGAGAGAGAGGGAGAGAGAGGCAGACAGAAAGAGAGGCAGACAGAGAGAGAGAGAGAGAGAGAGAGAGAGAGAGAGACAGAGAGAGAGACATACAGAGAGAGGAAGACAGAGAGAGAGGCAGACGATAGAGAGGGAGACAGAGAGACAGGGAGAAAGAGAGAGAGGCAGAGAGAGAGGCAGACAGAGAGAGGGGCAGAGAGAGAGGCAGACAGAGAGAGAGGCAGATAGAGAGGCAGACAGAGAGAGATGCAGACAGAGAGAGAGGCAGACAGAGAAAGAGGCAGACAGAGAGGGAGGGAGACAGAGAGAGAAGGAGGCAGAGAGAGGGGCAGACAGACAGAGAGGGAGACAGAGAGATGGACACAGACAGAGAGAGGCAGACAGACAGAGAGGGAGGCAGACAAAGGGGGAGGAAGACAGAGAGGGAGGCAGACAGAGAGGGAGGCGGACAGAGAGAGAGGGAGACAGAGAGAGAGGGAGACAGAGAGAGAGGGAGACAGAGAGAGAGGGAGACAGAGAGAGAGGGAGACAGAGAGATAGGGAGTCAGAGGGAGAGGGAGACAGAGAGAGTGGGAGACAGAGAGAGAAGGAGACAGAGAGAGAGGGAGACAGAGAGAGAGGGAGGCAGACAGAGAGAGAGGGAGACAGAGAGAGAGGGAGACAGAGAGAGGCAGAGAGAGAGAGGGAGACAGAGAGAGGCAGACAGAGAGAGAGGGAGACAGAGAGAGAGGGAGACATAGAGAGGGGGGACAGAGAGAGAGGGAGACAGAGAGACAGAGAGAGAGGCAGACAGAGATAGAGGCAGACAGAGAGAGAGGCAGACACAGAGAGAGGCAGACAGAGAGAGAGGCAGACAGAGAGAGCGACAGAGAGAGAGAGGAAGGCAGAGAGAGAGAGGGAGACAGAGAGAGAGGGAGACAGAGAGAGAGGGAGACAGAGAGAGAGAAGAGAAGAGAGAGAGGGAGAGGAGACAGAGAGAGAGAGAGGAGACAGAGAGAGAGGAAGACAGAGAGAGAGGCAGACAGAGAGAGATGGAGACAGAGAGAGATGGAGACAGACAGAGAGGGAGACAGAGAGAGAGGGAGACAGAGAGAGAGAGAGGGAGACAGAGAGACAGGGAGACAGAGAGACAGGGAGACAGAGAGGCAGAGAGAGAGGCAGAGAGAGGGGGAGACAGAGAGAGGGAGACAGACAGAGAGAGGCAGACAGAAAGGGAGGCAGACAGAGAGGGAGGCAGACAGAGAGGGAGGCAGAGAGAGAGGGAGACAGAAAGAGACGGAGACAGAGAGAGAGGGATACAGAGAGATAGGGAGACAGAGAGAGAGGGAGACTGAGAGAGAGTGGGAGACAGAGAGAGAGGCAGACAGAGAAAGAGGGAGACAGAGAGAAAGGGAGACAAAGAGAGAGGGAGACAGAGAGAGAGGCAGACAGAGAGAGAGGCAGACAGAGGGAGAGGGAGTTAGAGAGAGGCAGACAGAGAGAGAGGGAGAAGAGAGAGAGGGAGACAGAGAGAGAGGGAGACAGAGAGACAGGGAGACAGAGAGAGAGGCAGAGAGAGAGGGAGCCAGAGAGAGGGAGACAGACAGACAGAGAGAGGCAGACAGAAAGAGTGGGAGGCAGAGAGAGAGGGAGGCAGACAGAGAGGGAGGCAGACAGACAGAGAGGGAGACAGAGAGACAGAGAAAGAGGCAGACAGAGAGAGAGGCAGACAGAGAGAGGCAGAGAGAGAGGGAGAGAGAGAGAGAGGGAGACAGAGAGAGAGGGAGACAGAGAGAGAGGGAGACAGAGAGAGAGGCAGACAGAGAGAGGGAGACAGAGAGAGAGGGAGACAGAGAGAGAGGGAGACAGAGAGAGAGGCAGAGAGAGAGGAGACAGAGGCAGACAGAGAGAGAGGGAGACAGAGAGAGGCAGACAGAGAGAGAGGAGAAGAGAGAGGAGGGAGACAGAGAGAGGAGGGAGACAGGGAGACAGGAGACAAAGAGACAGAGAGAGAGGCAGAGAGAGGGGGAGACAGAGAGAGGGAGACAGACAGAGAGAAGAGACAGAGAGGGAGGCAGACAGAGAGGGAGACAGAGACAGAGAGAGGGATACAGAGAGAGAGGGAGACAGAGAGGGAGACAGAGAGAGAGGCAGAGAGAGGGGGAGACAGAGAGGCAGACAGAGAGAGAGGGAGACAGAGAGAGGCAGACAGAGAGAGAGTGAGACAGGGAGACAGGGAGACAGAGAGACAGAGAGAGAGGCAGAGAGAGGGGGAGACAGAGAGAGGGAGACAGACAGAGAGAGGCAGACAGATAGAGAGGGAGGCAGACAGAGAGGGAGGGAGACAGAGAGGGAGGCAGACAGAGAGGGAGGCAGGCAGACAGAGAGGGAGACAGAGAGATAGGGAGAAAGAGAGAGAGGGATACAGAGAGAGTGGGAGACAGAGAGAGAGGGATACAGAGAGAGAGGGATACAGAGAGAGAGGGAGACAGAGAGAGAGGGAGACAGAGAGAGAGGGAGACAGAGAGAGAGGCAGAGAGAGAGGGAGACAGAGAGAGAGGGAGACAGAGAGATAGGGAGTCAGAGAGAGAGGGAGACAGAGAGAGTGGGAGACAGAGAGAGAAGGAGACAGAGAGAGAGGGAGACAGAGAGAGAGGGAGACAGAGAGAGTGGGAGACAGAGAGAGAGGGATACAGAGAGAGAGGGAGACAGAGAGAGAGGGAGGCAGACAGAGAGAGAGGGAGACAGAGAGAGAGGGAGACAGAGAGAGGACAGAGAGAGAGGGAGCAGAGAGAGAGGAGACAGAGAGAGAGGGAGACAGAGAGAGAGGGAGACATAGAGAGGGGGGGACAGAGAGAGAGGGAGACAGAGAGACAGAGAGAGAGGCAGACAGAGATAGAGGCAGACAGAGAGAGAGGCAGACAGAGAGAGAGGCAGACAGAGAGAGAGGCAGACAGAGAGAGCGGCAGACAGAGAAGGAAGGAGAGAGAGAGAGGCAGACAGAGAGAGAGGGAGACAGAGAGAGAGGGAGACAGAGAGAGAGGGAGACAGAGAGAGAGGGAGAGAGAGAGAGAGAGAGAGGCAGACAGAGAGAGAGGCAGACAGAGAGAGAGGCAGACAGAGAGAGATGGAGACAGAGAGAGATGGAGACAGACAGAGAGGGAGGCAGAGAGAGAGGGAGACAGAGAGAGAGGGAGACAGAGAGAGAGAGAGGGAGACAGAGAGACAGGGAGACAGAGAGGCAGAGAGAGAGGCAGAGAGAGGGGGAGACAGAGAGAGGGAGACAGACAGAGAGAGGCAGACAGAGAGGGAGGCAGACAGAGAGGGAGGCAGACAGAGAGGGAGGCAGACAGAGAGGGAGGCAGAGAGAGAGGGAGACAGAGAGAGACGGAGACAGAGAGAGAGGGATACAGAGAGATAGGGAGACAGAGAGAGAGGGAGACTGAGAGAGAGTGGGAGACAGAGAGAGAGGCAGACAGAGAAAGAGGGAGACAGAGAAAAAGGGAGACAAAGAGAGAGGGAGACAGAGAGAGGCAGACAGAGAGAGAGGCAGACAGAGGGAGAGGGAGTTAGAGAGAGGCAGACAGAGAGAGAGGGAGAAGAGAGAGAGGGAGATAGAGAGAGAGGGAGACAGAGAGACAGGAGCAGAGAGAGAGGGAGCAGAGAGAGGGAGACAGAGAGGGGGACAGACAGACAGAGAGAGGCAGACAGAGAGAGCGGAGACTGAGAGAGAGGAGGCAGACAGAGAGGGAGGCAGACAGACAGAGAGGGAGACAGAGAGACAGAGAAAGAGGCAGACAGAGAGAGAGGCAGACAGAGAGAGGCAGACAGAGAGAGTGGGAGACAGAGAGAGAGGGAGACAGAGAGAGAGGGAGACAGAGAGAGAGGGAGACAGAGAGAGAGGCAGACAGAGAGAGGGAGACAGAGAGAGAGGGAGACAGAGAGAGAGGGAGACAGAGAGAGAGGCAGAGAGAGAGGGAGACAGAGGCAGACAGAGAGAGAGGGAGACAGAGAGAGGCAGACAGAGAGAGAGTGAGAAGAGAGAGAGGGAGACAGAGAGAGAGGGAGACAGGGAGACAGGGAGACAGAGAGACAGAGAGAGAGGCAGAGAGAGGGGGAGACAGAGAGAGGGAGACAGACAGAGAGAGGCAGACAGAGAGGGAGGCAGACAGAGAGGGAGGCAGACAGAGAGGGAGGCAGACAGAGAGGGAGGCAGAGAGAGAGGGAGACAGAGAGAGACGGAGACAGAGAGAGAGGGATACAGAGAGAGAGGCAGACAGAGAGAGAGGCAAACAGATGGAGAGGGAGTTAGAGAGAGGCAGACAGAGAGAGAGGGAGAAGAGAGAGAGGGAGACAGAGAGAGAGGGAGACAGAGAGACAGGGAGACAGAGAGAGAGGCAGAGAGAGAGGGAGACAGAGAGAGGGAGACATACAGACAGATAGAGGCAGACTGAGAGAGAGGGAGGCAGAGAGAGAGGGAGGCAGACAGAGAGGGAGGCAGACAGACAGAGAGGGAGACAGAGAGACAGAGAAAGAGGCAGACAGAGAGAGAGGCAGACAGAGAGAGGCAGACAGAGAGAGTGGGAGACAGAGAGAGAGGGAGACATTGAGAGAGGGAGACAGAGAGAGAGGCAGAGAGAGAGGGAGACAGAGAGGCAGACAGAGAGAGAGGGAGACAGAGAGAGGCAGACAGAGAGAGAGTGAGACAGAGAGAGAGGGAGACAGAGAGAGAGGAGACAGGGAGACAGGAGACAGAGAGACAGAGAGAGTCAGAGAGAGAGGGGAGACAGAGAGAGGGAGACAGACAGAGAGAGGCAGACAGATAGAGAGGGAGGCAGAGAGAGAGAGAGGAGACAGAGAGGAGGCAGACAGAGAGGGAGGCAGACAGACAGAGAGAGAGGGAGACAGAGAGAGAGGGAGACAGAGAGAGAGGGAGACAGAGAGAGAGGAGACAGAGAGAGAGGGATACAGAGAGATAGGGAGACAGAGAGATAGGGAGACAGAGAGAGAGGGATACAGAGAGAGTGGGAGACAGAGAGAGAGGGATACAGAGAGAGAGGGATACAGAGAGATAGGGAGACAGAGAGAGAGGGAGACAGAGAGAGTGGGAGACAGAGAGAGAGGCAGACAGAGAAAGAGGGAGACAGAGAGAAAGGGAGACAAAGAGAGAGGGAGACAGAGAGAGAGGCAGACAGAGAGAGAGGCAAACAGAGGGAGAGGGAGTCAGAGAGAGGCAGACAGAGAGAGAGGGAGAAGAGAGAGAGGGAGACAGAGAGAGAGGGAGACAGAGAGACAGGGAGACAGAGAGAGAGGCAGAGAGAGAGGGAGACAGAGAGAGGGAGACAGACAGACAGAGAGAGGCAGACAGAGAGAGAGGGAGGCAGAGAGAGAGGGAGGCAGACAGAGAGGGAGGCAGACAGACAGAGAGGGAGACAGAGAGACAGAGAAAGAGGCAGACAGAGAGAGAGGCAGACAGAGAGAGGCAGACAGAGAGAGTGGGAGACAGAGAGAGAGGGAGACAGAGAGAGAGGGAGACAGAGAGAGAGGCAGACAGAGAGAGGGAGACAGAGAGAGAGGGAGACAGAGAGGGAGACAGAGAGAGAGGCAGAGAGAGGGGGAGACAGAGAGGCAGACAGAGAGAGAGGGAGACAGAGAGAGGCAGACAGAGAGAGAGTGAGACAGAGAGAGAGGGAGACAGAGAGAGAGGGAGACAGGGAGACAGGGAGACAGAGAGACAGAGAGAGAGGCAGAGAGAGGGGGAGACAGAGAGAGGGAGACAGACAGAGAGAGGCAGACAGATAGAGAGGGAGGCAGACAGAGAGGGAGGGAGACAGAGAGGGAGGCAGACAGAGAGGGAGGCAGACAGACAGAGAGAGAGGGAGACAGAGAGAGAGGGAGACAGAGAGAGAGGGAGACAGAGAGAGAGGGAGACAGAGAGAGAGGGATACAGAGAGATAGGGAGACAGAGAGATAGGGAGACAGAGAGAGAGGGATACAGAGAGAGTGGGAGACAGAGAGAGAGGGATACAGAGAGAGAGGGAGACAGAGAGAGAGGGAGACAGAGAGAGAGGGAGACAGAGAGAGAGGGAGACTGAGAGAGAGGGAGACAGAGAGAGAGGCAGACAGAGAGAGAGGGAGACAGAGAGAGAGGGAGACAGAGAGAGAGGCAGAGAGAGAGGGAGACAGAGAGAGGCAGACAGAGAGAGAGGAAGACAGAGAGAGAGGGAGACAGAGAGAGAGGGTGACAGAGAGGGAGACAGAGAGACAGGGAGACAGAGAGACAGAAAGAGAAGCAGAGAGAGAGGGAGACAGAGAGAGGGAGACAGACAGAGAGAGGCAGACAGAGAGAGAGGGAGGCAGACAGAGAGGGAGGCAGACAGAGAGGGAGGCAGACAGAGAGGGAGGCAGACAGAGAGGAAGGCAGACAGAGAGAGAGGGGGAGTCAGAGAGAGAGGGAGACAGAGAGAGAGGGAGACATAGAGAGAGGGAAACAGAGAGAGAGAGGGAGACAGAGAGAGAGGGATACAGAGAGATAGGGAGACAGAGAGATAGGGAGACAGAGAGAGAGGCAGACAGAGAGAGAGGCAGACAGAGAGAGAGGGAGACAGAGAGAGAGGGATACAGAGAGATAGGGAGACAGAGAGATAGGGAGACAGAGAGAGAGGGATACAGAGAGAGTGGGAGACAGAGAGAGAGGGATACAGAGAGAGAGGGAGACAGAGAGAGAGGGAGACAGAGAGAGAGGGAGACAGAGAGAGAGAGGGAGACTGAGAGAGGGAGACAGAGAGAGAGGCAGACAGAGAGAGAGGGAGACAGAGAGAGAGGGAGTCAGAGAGAGGCAGACAGAGAGAGAGGAAGACAGAGAGAGAGGGAGACAGAGAGAGAGGGTGACAGAGAGGGAGACAGAGAGACAGGGAGACAGAGAGACAGAAAGAGAAGCAGAGAGAGAGGGAGACAGAGAGAGGGAGACAGACAGAGAGAGGCAGATAGAGAGAGAGGGAGGCAGACAGAGAGGGAGGCAGACAGAGAGGGAGGCAGACAGAGAGGGAGGCAGACAGAGAGGAAGGCAGACAGAGAGAGAGAGGGAGTCAGAGAGAGAGGGAGACAGAGAGAGAGGGAGACATAGAGAGAGGGAAACAGAGAGAGAGGGAGATAGAGAGAGAGGGATACAGAGAGATAGGGAGACAGAGAGATAGGGAGACAGAGAGAGAGGCAGACAGAGAGAGAGGCAGACAGAGAGAGAGGCAGACAGAGAGAGAGGGAGACAGAGAGAGTGACTGCAGCACTCAGACTACTGACTCACTGTCCGCTGGCTTTCTGAAATCGTTTGCTGTCTGTGCCAAACTTGGATCTTGCCCCATCCCTGATGCACCATATCCAAGACTGATTCTAGCAGTCACAGCCATCTATAGTATATCTGGAATGTCAGACTAGTTTCGTACAACTGCCAGGCATTTCCATTTTCTATCAATTCTGCAGCTTCAACTGAAACTGGTTGGTGTACGATGGTGTAGGATGATCAACAAGTCCAGTTCAATGTAACATCGATAGGTTTAGGCTACTACGTGATAGTCAAATTTTCCCTATACCCATCATGAGGTTGTTATAACCTAGCATATGAATGAAAGTTTACAAAGACGTAGCTGCACACAGGTCGAGAGAAAATGTTGAGGTGACAGACAGTGAAACATGGACAGGCAGATCTAGGGTATAATCATTAGTCCAACAGTTGCAAAGGAGAGTTTCCATTGGACAAATTCAGGTATGTTTATCCCCGTTTCGTTCCGTTTGCTTCCGTTTAAGAAACGTTTTTCAACAGAGTCGGTGGAATGAATACACCCTTGATCCCGCATAAACACAGTTCACTCAGCTTTTCCGTTCATTTATGGACTTCAATGCACAACACATCAGCAGTATGTGACCTGTGGTGGCCGAACAACGATGCTGAGATGCTGTGTTGACAAGGAATCCGCTGACACTGTACTTGATTATAAAGGTTTATTATATCAAAAGATTTCAGCATCAATTTACAGATTTCTGCAGAATCTGGAGAGCAACTAACCCAATCTCAAATATGATCACTCTCCTCGTCCCGTTGTTCAAACATGGTATATATCCTATGTAACATAAGATGGCGTGTTTTGAATAGACCAATCCCTGGCCTCCACATATCCCAATGTCCACTATCTTAGGGGGCCCCTATAGTAATACTTTCCATATGTTTCAGCAAAGCAAAGTAGAGTTCATTTAACCAACAATATGAAAACCTCAGCCAAAGCTATAAATGTTCAGATACTACATATTTCCCCCCTTCGAGACTAATTAAGTCTTGAAAACAAAAAGAATAGGTTTATGACAAATCTTGTGTAACTTTAGCAATAAAACCAAGTTTATGGAGTGGGAACACATTTATATGGAGTGTAAGAGCGAAAAACCTGTCTGGCAGCATTCTTTCCAAATATCCATCAATCAATCAAGACAGTCAAATTCTCTCACGGCCCCTCTGCCCCAGGCGACCACCTAAGTACTCCAGATCAATGTATAAATCTTTATCAATGCATTTTAAGCTATGGTGCAATCAAATACACAGGAAAGCCTCAGAAAACAAAATACCATCAAAAACCCATCCACATTCAGGCTGGTCGACCCATCGGATCGGACCCAGCATCAAAAAACCAAAACATCCGAGGTCCCCACATGTACCCAAAAATAGAAAACATCATTCTTCAAAAAATCTATAAAGAAAGAATATGACACAAATTATGTAGTACACATGCAAATATGTATATATATCCTTGCAACCACTGGAATGTAGTCCACTACACTGCAGCTCCTCAGCAGTGTCGACTTTCAATGCAACGTCGATGATGGAATCTGAACATTTCCACACCTTCCTTGTTCAACTTCCTCCAGTCCATTCATATTGTCCATGTTTGAGTATTTGAATCCCACTCTACACATTCCTCATATGCTTCAGGAAGAAAAGAAAACACCAACCAGTATCTTTTGCAAAGCAACACATGAAAATTAAAACATCAATATCAAAAATAATATATAAAAATGATATATATAAATGAATCACATTCCATTTCCCCCCTTTGATTCATAAGAAAACACTAAATATCACAACAATATGTAAAGAAATGTGAAAATTATCGCACAATCAGATATTCAAAATTTTCTAGAGTTACTTCAACCGTAGTTTTCGTAACGTTTTGGTCTGACTTTTTTCCAAATTTTTGAAAATCAATTTCACTGATTTATCCACAAAACTCTTTCCCATTATCTGAGGATATTCGATCGGGAAATCCCCACCTGCTTATGACTTCTTTACACAAAAACTTTCCACCTGACTGAGCTTCTTTTCGCTTGGTTGGACATGCCTCCGGCCATCGTGAAAATCTATCTACAACCACCAGCATATATATTTTCCCTTCAACTGGTTTTATCATATCAACAAAGTCGATAACCAACTCACGCATAGGACCTCTCGGTGTTGGAATGTAACCAGGAAGAACAGTCACACCCCTGCGAACATTATTTTTCAGACAGATTGTGCACCTGCCTATGACATAGTCAACCTTTTCAAGCAAATATGGTGCCCAAAAACCATACTCCTTTGTGATCTTTCTCCTAACCTCCCCCCTTGCAACATTAGCTAACCCATGTGCTTCCTGAATCATCAGACCTAATAGGTCTAGAGGCGCTACTATCAACCCCTCATGGTTTCTCCAAAGACCCTTCGCATCTTTGACAGCACCTCGGTCTAGCCATAACTGTTTGTCAATCGTAGAAGCAGCTTCCTGCATCAAAATCACATCCTTAAGCGTAATTTTTTCTTCCAAGTCCACTCCATGAGTGACCAGAAAAACCTTGCCCAATTTGTCCTCTCCTGTGACGGCTTTTGCAGCTTCATCAGCAGCTTTGTTCCCTTGTGTGACTTTTGACACATCTGTTTTATGAGCTGCACACTTAGCTATTGCTATCTCTTTAGGCTTCATCATAGCATGCAACAGTTTCATTATTTGCGCATGATGTTGTATCGGAGAACCATCCGTTTTCTTAAACCCTCGACCTTTCCACACTGCTCCAAACAAATGACATACACTATGTGCATATGCAGAATCAGTATACATCGTCACTCGCTTTCCTTCTGCTAACAAACACACTTCTGTTAGCCCCACAAGTTCAGCAAGTTGTGCGGACGCAGGCTGTGGTATTACTTCAGCCTTTTCAACAACAAATCCAATTCCTTGGGCTTTAACAACTGCATAGCCAGCACACAATCTCCCACACGATAACAAGACCCATCAGTCCAATCCTCCAGGTCTGCCTCACGTAATGGAAGGGCTTGCAAATCTGATCTAAGCCTCGAGTATTTCTCTGCTTCTTGAACACAATCATGTGGCTCACCATCCTCTGAAGTTGGCAAATTCTCAGCTGGATTCACCTTATCACACCTCATTAGGGTGACATCTTCTTGCTCTAAGAGCCTATGATAGTCTCTGAGCCTAGGCATAGTCAATGTATATTTTCCATAGTTCAGAAGATTTCTGAGACTATGATGGGTAAGGATTGTTACTGAGTAACCCATCGTAACAGATTATGCTTTGTCATACATTAAATATACTCCCACCATTGCTCTGTAGCACAGTGGTAGCCCTAGTTCTACTTCTGAATAGGCAGTAGAGTAGTAGGAAATAGGTTGAGGATTCGTCCCTGTACCTGTCGGCTGATCAAGTACTGCACAAGCATATTTACCTCCAGTAGAAGTAGACACATATAGCAAGAAATTCTTAGAGTAGTCTGGTAGTGTGAGTGCCGGTGCCTCTTGTAACCTCTGTTTGTGTAACGATTCCTGCAGTCTGAGTCGGTTTCTGTCTGGGTACTAGTTTTTCTGCTCGGGATCTCCAGTTTCCCGAGGGTTCTGGAACGCTCCCTGCCTGGTTGCCGGGCAACGTTGCTAGGCGGGAGCTCTCTTGATTTCCGCACCTGCATCCCATCAGCAATCTGCACACCTGGTCCTGATCATCACCCTTCTTAGGCTCTGTCCTAACATCCATTCCCTGCCGGATCGTTAGCCATGAACAGTATGTTTATCAGCGGATCAGTCTTAGAGCTTAGAGCATTAGTTTTGTTGTTTTGCACCTTGTTTGCTTGTTGTATGCTTACCTCCGTTTTGTTCTCCCTGCAGTCACTCGTCCGGAACCTTCACCCAACCTCTGCCTGATGGTCGGCGGCTGCCGAGCCATCATTGGACCAACTACTGCACCCTCAACAACTCATCCACGCCGCCCGCTCTGTTCCCTGGATTATTCAGCAGCACTCGTGGATCAGTTAAATAAACACTCACCTTTGACACCACTTACCTTGTCCTGGTCTGCTTCTGGGTTCTGGCTTAGTAAACCGTGACAGAACGATCCGGCCAGTAATGAACCCAGCGGACCTGGACTCTGTTCGCCATGCCATTACCCATCAGGAGAAGATGTTGGGCCATCATAGCACGGTACTACAGGAGATCGCGTTGTCAGTTCGGAACCTTTCTACCGGTCTGACGGAGGTCCAGAACCAGCGCAAGTTTCCGGTGGAGGATCCACTACCGGTTTCACCCATCTCGCCTGCCGCTTCTGGAGCTGTGTCCTTCCGTGAGCCCAAGGTTCCGACGCCGGATAAATATGAGGGGGAGCTGGGAAGATGCCGTTCCTTCCTTATGCAGTGTGGGTTAGTGTTCGATCTACAGCCCTACTCTTATGCCACAGACAAGGCTAGGATAGCCTTTGTGATTGAGTTGCTGCGTGGTCGAGGCGCTGGAGTGGGCTTCAGCCGTTTGGGAACGACAGGATCCCTGCATGGCTTCATACCAGGGGTTCACGGCCGAGATGAGGAAGCTCTTCGACCATTCCGTCCGAGGGAGGGACGCAGCTAGGCGCCTGTTTTCGCTCGCCAAGGAACTCGCAGCGTGGCCGACTTCGTGATCGAGTTCAAGACGTTGGCTGTGGAGAGTGGGTGGAATGAGGAGTCTCTGCAAGCGGCCTTTTACCAGGGTCTGTCGGAGCAGCTCAAGGATGAGTTGATCTCCTATCCGGAGCCTAGTGACCTGGACAGCTTGGTAGCCTTGTCTATTCGGGTGGATAATCGAGTCCGAGAGCGAAGGAGGGAGAAGCAATGGGTCCCGGCCCAACCGATCAGCTTCTCAGGTTCCAGTCGGGTCGGGATTGGACCAGAATACGTCGATCATCGTCCACCACACAGGATTAGTGGAGAGGTCCTGTCTCCCGATTCTGAACCCATGCAAGTGGGGCGGCACGGGTTAACCAAGGAGGAGCGCCAACACAGACGTAGGACTAACTGTTGCCTCTACTGTGGTGGTTCGGGACATTACCTCGCCACTTGTTCCCGGCGGTCGTCAAACTGCGCGGCTCGCTAAAGTTGGGAGGACTTTTAGCGAGCCAGTTTCGACCTCTCAATACCTCTGTCAGACCCCGTTTCCGGCTACCCTTATGAACAGGAATCAGAGCTTAGCGATTAACGCTTTATCGATTCAGGTGCCGATGGAAGCTTTCTTGATGCCGAGTTGGTGGAACAGCTGGGGCTTTCCAAGGAGCAATTGCCGGAAGCCATTGAAGCTACCACTCTGGACGGCAGTAGTCTGGCACGTATCACGATGAGGACTGAACCGGTTAAGATGCTGTTGTCGGGGAATCATTCTGAGATGATTTCATTCTTCATTCTGCCGTCTTCCCATGTTCCTCTGGTCCTTGGATACCCCTGGCTGAAGGAACACAATCCCACGTTCGATTGGGTGACGGGCAAGGTAACGAGTTGGAGCCTTGATTGTCATGCTAACTGTCTCAAGACTGCCTGTCCCCATTCGGTTCCCAGTCAGGTGATTGAGGCTAAACCCCCAGATTTGTCCCTGGTTCCCGAGACATATCACGATTTGGGGAAGTGTTCAGTAAGCAGAAGGCTCTGTCACTCCCTCCCCACCGACCATATGATTGTGCCATCAACCTGTTCCCTGGAGCTGTCTACCCCAAGGGAAGGTTATACAGTATCTCCCGACCTGAACGTGAGGCTTTGGAGACCTACATCAAGGAGTCCCTAGCTGCTGGTCTCGTTCGGCCTCGTCATCACCCCTGGGGGGCAGGATTCTTCTTTGTGGGTAAGAAGGATGGCTCTCTTCGACCGTGTATTGATTATCGGGGGTTGAATGACATCACGGTCAAGAACAAGTATCCCCTGCCCTTGATGAGTTCTGCCTTCGACTCCTTACAGGGTGCTACGGTGTTCACTAAGCTAGACCTACGCAATGTCGTATCACATGGTCCGGATCAGAGAGGGGGACGAGTGGTTGACGGGTTTCAATACACCGATGGGTCACTTCGAGTATCAGGTGATGCCGTTTGGACTGACCAATGCTCCAGCGGTATTCCAGAGTATGGTGAATGACGCCCCGAGAGATATGATCGGTCTCTTTGTGTTTGTTTACCTGGATGACATTCTGATCTTCTCGAAGGAACCTTCCGACCACGTCCAGCATGTCCGGCAGGTTCTGCAGCGATTGTTGGAGAATCGCCTGTTCGTGAAGGCCGAGAAGTGCGAGTTTCACGCCCACACGACATCCTTCCTCGGGTACATCATCTCCAGGGGAGAGATTAGGATGGACCAGGAGAAGGTTAGAGCGGTTCTGGAATGGGCCCAGCCCGGTACGAGATTGCAGCTCCAGAGATTTTTGGGGTTTGCGAATTTCTACCGCAGATTCATCCGGGATTACAGCCGTGTGGCGCTCCGTTAACTGCCTTGACTTCCAGTATCAGGACCTTCAAGTGGAATCCGGAGGCGGATCGAGCGTTTCTGGATTTGAAGAGGCGATTCACCAACGCACCGATTCTCTCTCAACCGGACACGGCCCGTCAGTTCGCTGCTGAAATGGACGCGTCTGATGTGGGAGTTGGCGCCATCCTGTCGCAGCGATGCTCCACGGACAGTAAACTCCATCCCTGCGCCTACTACTCTCGTCGCTTTCGCCTGCGGAGAGGAACTACGATGTGGGTAACCGGGAGCTTCTCGCGGTGAAACTTGCCTTGGAGGAGTGGCGCCACTGGTTGGAGGCGGAGCAACCGCTTATTGTCTGGACTGACCACAAGAATCTTGCTTACGGCAATCGGCTAGACGTCGCAACTCCCGGCCAGGCCAGGTGGGCGTTGTTTTTCGGACGATTCAATTTTTTCCCTGACGTTCCGACCTGGATCTAAGAACGGCAAGGCGGACGCCTTGTCCCGGATGTTCTCCAAGACGGAAGAGAGTGGGTCCAAGACCGAGACTATTCTCCCCCCGGAACTGCGTCTGGGAGCAGTTATGTGGAAGATTGAGGAGGAGGTGATGGCGGCCCTTCGGACGCAGCCCGGTCCCGTAACGGTCCACCCGGTCGGGTTGTTTGTGCCTGAGTCGGGTTCGTCCTGCTGTCCTCAAATGGTCCCACGCCAGCAAGATGGCTTGTCACCCTGGCGTGGCTCGGACGATGGCGTTTCTTCGCAGACGTTTTGGTGGCCCGCCATGGCCGAGGATACTCGGGGTTTTGTTGCTGCCTGTCCAGTGTGTCGCGCAGAATAAGAGTACCAATCGGCCCAGCTCTGGACTACTTCACCCCCTTCCTATTCCCCGCGACCATGGTCGCATCTGGCCCTGGACTTTGTCACTGGGTTGCCCGCTTCTGAGGGGAACACGGTCGTTCTGACTATCGTGGACAGATTCAGCAAGTTCGCCCACTTTGTGCCAATTGCCAAGCTTCCTCTGCCTCGGAGACGTCCGAGATCCTGGTCAGGGAGGTTTTCAGGGTCCACGGTTTGCCCAGTGATATCGTTTCCGACCGTGGCCCTCAGTTTACCTCTCTGCTGTCTGGAAGTCCTTCTGTTTGGCCATTGGAGCTACAGTCAGTCTCACATCTGGTTTTCACCCCCAATCTAATGGTCAGGCGGAGAGAGCCAACCAGAAGATGGAATCCACGCTACGCTGCCTTGTCTCTTCCAACCCCACCTCCTGGGTCTCTCAGTTGCCTTGGGTTGAGTATGCCCACAATACTCTCCCTACATCTGCCACTGGGATGTCTCCCTTCCAGTGCCTGTATGGCTACCAACCTCCCTTGTTCCCTTCTCAGGAGAAGGAGCTCTCAGTGCCCTCTGTTCAGGCCCATATTGCCGTTGCCACCGGACCTGGCATCGGGCCAGAAAGGCACTCCTTAGAGTTTCGGACCGGTATCAGCTCCAGGCGACTCGCCGCCGATCCCCGCTCCCACCTATACCATCGGAGATAGGGTCTGGTTGGCTACACGGGATCTTCCTTTACGGACTGAGTCTAGGAAGTTGTTACCGAAGTTCATTGGTCCGTTTGTGGTGGAGAAGGTGATCAATCCAGTGGCAGTTCGACTCCAAACTACCGAGGACGCTCAGAGTCCATCCCACCTTTCATGTCTCCTGCCTCAAGCCTGTTTTCCTCAGTCCTCTGTTGCCTCCTCCGCCTCCTCCTCCTCCTCCTCGGATGATCGGAGGTGGTCCTGCCTACACGGTGCGACGATCATGGATTCCAGACGGCGGGGCCGGGGTTTCCAGTATCTCGTGGACTGGGAGGGGTATGGTCCTGAAGAGAGGAGTTGGATTCCGCGGCGACAGATCCTAGATGCTGACCTCATTCGTGACTTCTACCGCCTCCATCCTGGCGCTCCGGGAGTCCGCCCGGTGGCGTCTCGGCTCGGAGGGGGGTACTGTAACGATTCCTGCAGTCTGAGTCGGTTTCTGTCTGGGTACTAGTTTTTCTGCTCGGGATCTCCAGTTTCCCGAGGGTTCTGGAACGCTCCCTGCCTGGTTGCCGGGCAACGTTGCTAGGCGGGGAGCTCTCTTGATTTCCGCACCTGCATCCCATCAGCAATCTGCACACCTGGTCCTGATCATCACCCTTCTTAGGCTCTGTCCTAACATCCATTCCCTGCCGGATCGTTAGCCATGAACAGTATGTTTATCAGCGGATCAGTCTTAGAGCTTAGAGCATTAGTTTTGTTGTTTTGCACCTTGTTTGCTTGTTGTATGCTTACCTCCGTTTTGTTCTCCCTGCAGTCACTCGTCCGGAACCTTCACCCAACCTCTGCCTGATGGTCGGCGGCTGCCGAGCCATCATTGGACCAACTACTGCACCCTCAACAACTCATCCACGCCGCCCGCTCTGTTCCCTGGATTATTCAGCAGCACTCGTGGATCAGTTAAATAAACACTCACCTTTGACACCACTTACCTTGTCCTGGTCTGCTTCTGGGTTCTGGCTTAGTAAACCGTGACAGTTTGATCGTTTCAAATGCTACAAGGCCTTCCTGTGTCCAGGAAAGATTGCTATGGAGTTGACCATTCCCAGTATCTTTAACCATAGCTCTCAAAGGTAACCGTTTCTTTTGGGACTTCTACCAGACAGCCGTCTGGCGTACATTTTATTGTACAATTCAATCTACACAATGCATCTCTTCCCAACAATGCAATAGGTGTATGTTCCTATACCAGTATGGGTATTGTAGTTTTCTGATTTTTATAGCAGAGCTCAATTGGTTCCGTAAGAGGAATCAGCTGTTTCACTCCCTCAAATTCAATTGTCCGAATCAGTTGATTGGACATAGTGAGATGTGTAGCATCTTCAGGCCGAACACAGGTGAAAGCAGCTCCGCTATCCGCCATCACTTCCAATGTTCGGTTGTTTACTTTCACCTCAATTGTTGGATCTTTTTCCAGTCCTGATGCTACCAGCTGACACCCCCCTTTCGGATCTTCTGGGCACCTCTAGAATCCTGGCTTCGGGCCCCTATAAGGGTTCACCGGTCCTCCAAATGATCTTGACTGGCCCCTGTATCTTCCTCTGAAATTTCCTCTGGTGTTTCCTCCTGGCCCATTACACTCACAGGCAAAGTGACCAACCTGTCCACAATTATAACACACTTCTGAAGATTGCTGGAAGTATGGATTAAATATTCCTCCTCTTCCTCTTCCTAAGCCTTCTTGTCCTCTTCCTCTCCAATTCTGTGTCTGTCCGGAAACTGGCTGTGGATATGAAACAACTGGTCCCACTAGTGGTGGCTAGGACAATTGCAGTTGGAACTGGTTCGGTTGAAGCTGTAGCAGTGATTGTTGATTTGGTGAACACTGATTCTACATAACCAAAGCTTATTTCTTCTCCTTCTTCTTATTCTCCACAAGATGTATTTGATTGAGTTTTCTGAGAGTTTCTTGGTCCTGTTCTTTCTGGTTGTGTTCCTTTTTCCTGTATAGATCCACTTGATGAGCTATATGATCTGTATAGACACATTTTGCCATGCTTCCAAGTCCAACCACCTCTGCCAGTTTGCTCCTTACTGGTGAGGGCAGCCCCATCTGCAATTTAGCTCGCAAAATTGACTGCTCTATTTGACTCACATCTGGATCATTTCCGGTAATATTTCTCCACACTTGATGAGCTCTTGACACATAGGCTCTCGGATTTTCTTGTTGTCCTAGTGGGTCAATCAGAATGTTGTCAGGATGCACATTTGCTGGAAACGTATCTTTCAGTGCTCTCCACAGCCTATTTCTACTTGCAGCTAACAACTCAGGATCATTCACCGCAGTCCCCATATATCTATTAAGTCCAGCTCTCTGAAAAATGTCTTCCATACCTGGAATCCCAAGGAGATTAGCCAAAAGTCTCTTAATGTCTCCTATGGCAGACTGTGTTCCCACCGTAATTTCTTCCAACTTTGAAATCCAAGGATATGCTCCATCTTGAAGAGTAGGCAGCTTCTCAAGTATATCTGACATATCGGTATTCTTCAAAGGCTTATACTCCAGATTCTGTCCTCGAATTATCACTGGCATCATCTTCTTACTTGTGCTCCCTTTTCTTGTCCGCAATGTATATTTCCTCTCCAATTTTTGGGATTATTTTTTCAGCAGTTTTTCCTTCTGTATCTTCAGCTTCTTGAGTTGTTCTTCAAAATTCTCTTACTTCTTCTAAATTATTTGCGTTATCCAAGCATGATATGCATCGATCCATATCTCTTTCTATTTCTTCTGTGCTAGTCATTGTAGGATAAAATCCTCTTGAACATTAAGCACCTTTAATCTCCAAATTTTCATCGCTGTCTCCATCTTCACTTTCATCAGAGATCAAATCTCTTGTATCCTTCTTCTTCCAACTTTCATCACCCCTTCTTTCCGCTCTATCCAACCTCCGTCTGATCACAGGGTCATATCCACCCATGATCTCTTCTGAATCACTCTGATCATCATCATCATCATCATCATCATCTTCAAATTCCATCCTCCTGAAGCTCACTCTACCCTTAGTTTCCAGACATGTCGTTTTCTTCTTACTTTTGGAGTTTGGATTCATCTTTATGGTCGTTTCTGCTTGTCCTCTCTCTATTATTCGTTCATCTTCATCTCTGATGCAATAATCACCCTCCTGAATGATCACTGGAAGCCGAGGATAGACGTCCTTAAACTCTACTTCTTCCTCGTAAGGTGGGGGTCTTTTTGCTGAATCCTTATGTGAGAAAGGTGTATTAACTCCTGCCATTAGTTTTTCTGTTACCTTCGCCTCTTTTGCCATTTTCTCTATACCTCTGTCTCTTTTATCTTTTGTATCTTTTATCAGTTTTCGTCCCTCATTTTAAAACAACTTAAGAACACCCAGCTCTCTTTGTCTCTTTTCTTTACGTTGTTCCCCTTTTTTCCCCTTCTTTTGATCTGCCTTATATGTGGACACAAGCCCTTGCATTATTTTAATTACATCTGGGTTAAGAGTCCCTTCCACTGGCCATGGTTGTTCAATGTCAGGCCAACATTTATTCCATTTTCCAGATAACCTTGCAATACCATTAACTAAAGGGTTACTATTTTGTACTACATCAACAGGAGTAATTACTTTCATAGTTTTGATGTCCTTTTTCCGCATTGTAACAACTCTTTTATATTCCTTTATTGTGAATTTTTTTATTTTTTATTATTTTAATAATTTTTTTAAACTAATTAATTTGTAAACCAAAAAATACTTTAAGCTATGTAGCTTATCATTCCCTCCTATTTTATTTTATTTTATTTTTTCTACCAAATTATTGATTAGTGGCAATCTTACCACATCCGATAAAGAAAAGTAAAGGAAACTAGTCAACTTCAGAGCCATCAAAAAAGAAAGACCTGTAATCCAGCAACACTACAGCACCCACAAACCAATTACTTAATAAGCACCCAATCACCTTAATTTTACAGGATAATCTCAGTGCTGGATTTCCAACAGTCTCTGTTAAATGGTCACAACATGAAATATTTTAGGCATATACAAACAGATAAATGCCCTTCATCTATAATATCCTGTAAGGGAAAGTATGTTTTGTGGATAGAACAGTACTGGCCTTAATTGGACTGGATCCGGGACAGCACACGTTGTCGCGTGACGCACTGGTCAGCACCTCCTCTCTCTCTGTCTCCTCCCTCTCGTCTCTCACACCACAGGAGAACAAAAGAAACAGACAAGAATTTAGTATTTTATGCATACCTATGTTCATATTCGCGCCAAGAAATAAGCAAACAGCTTAACTCAGGGATATTATAAATAGCGCAATAACATTTTATTTTATTTATTTATTTTTATTTTTAATCCGTCAACATAGCTCTCATTTATAAATTCAATGAATCTCAATCAAATAGGTTAATAGTTATGCAACAGCCACTTTAACAAACAGAATACTTTATTCGTGTGTACTCAAAGTCTCCCCCTCCTTCTTTTTCAGCTCTAAGTCTGTGTCTCCCAGCAGCTCAGTGCAGGCAGGGGAGTGGCATATTCGCTCTGTGCAACTGTAAACCCTTAGAGCTCCACACATGCGCAGTTCATTTATTAGTGCGACTTCAGGGTGAGAGGAGCTCTCCCGCAAGTAACTTTTCTCTAAGTCAAACAGCAGACAGACCAGCTGTCTCTCCATTTTTTCCAACACAGACAAACAGTAACACTGAACAAAACGCAAAAACCAACACAAAACATAGAACACAAATCCTACTTCGAAGTTACTTAACTTTACTTTAGTCTATTTTCTCTCTCCTCTTTCTTCACCCATTCTACTCCAATCTGCAGATTTATACTCATTTTCTTATCCATTACAAATCCTCTCTATACAATCATAACGTCCTCCCGGGGGCTCATAGATTTGAACAAATTTGAAAACGTTCTCTCAAATGGAGACTCATAAGGTTTTAACCGTAATTAACAGATTTCCTTACAAAAAACTAAAACCCCTGTTCTCAACCAAAACATATATATGTATATATATCTAACATAAAATCTTATCATAGCATGAGTCGAGCATATAAACCTCTGCACAATCCACACAGCAGAGACATCTTTCTTTTGCGCACACACACACTCTCTGTCTCTCACACACACATAAAACCTATTCAATCAACAAGAATGCATCCATTCATACAATTCCAAAAGCATGCTTCCGTCGCTCCTATTCCTTATTTTCCTTCCTAAATTTGTGCTACCTTGAGTTGCAGATATTCAATGAGAGGCTACTTCGGACATATACCTCGTCAACTACAGTGGGGAGAACAAGTATTTGATACACAGCCGATTTTGCATGTTTTCCTACTTACAAAGCATGTAGAGGTCTGTAATTTTTATCATAGGTACACTTCAACTGTGAGAGACGGAATCTAAAACAAAAATCCAGAAAGTCACATTGTATGATTTTTAAGTAATTAATTTGCATTTTATTGCATGACATAAGTATTTGATACATCAGAAAAGCAGAACTTAATATTTGGTACAGAAACCTTTGTTTTCAATTACAGAGATCATACGTTTCCTGTAGGTCTTGACCAGGTTTGCACACACTGCAGCAGGGATTTTGGCCCACTCCTCCATACAGACCTTCTCCAGATCCTTCAGGTTTCGGGGCTGTCGTTGGGCAATACGAACTTTCAGCTCCCTCCAAAGATTTTCTATTGGGTTGCAGGATTGTGCTGCAGGATTTTAATCCATGACGGCGTAGTGTGTTACTAATGGTTTTCTTTGAGGCTGTGGTCCCAGCTCTCTTCAGGTCATTGATCAGGTCCTGCCATGTAGTTCTGGGCTGATCCCTCACCTTCCTCATGATCATTGATGCCCCACGAGGTGAGATCATGGAGCCCCAGACCGAGGGTGATTGACCGTCATCTTCAACTTCTTCCATTTTTTTATAATTGTGCCAGCAGTTGTTGCCTTCTCACCAAGCTGCTTGCCTATTGTCCTGTAGACCATCCCAGCCTTGTGCAGGTCTACAATTTTATCCCTGATGTCCTTACACAGCTCTCTGGTCTTGGCCATTGTGGAGAGGTTGGAGTCTGTTTGATTGAGTGTGTGGACAGGTGTCTTTTATACAGGTAACGAGTTCAAACAGGTGCAGTTAATACAGTTAATGAGTGGAGAACAGGAGGGCTTCTTAAAGAAAAACTAACAGGTCTGTGAGAGCCGGAATTCTTACTGGTTGGTAGGTGATCAAATACTTATGTCATGCAATAAAATGCAAATTAATTACTTAAAAATCATACAATGTGATTTTCTGGATTTTTGTTTTAGATTCCGTCTCTCACAGTTGAAGTGTACCTATGATAAAAATTACAGACCTCTACATGCTTTGTAAGTAGGAAAACCTGCAAAATCGGTAGTGTATCAAATACTTGTTCTCCCCACTGTATATACCGAGAGGTAATATACAATTGAATGTGTATTCTACAAACTCACAGTCCCTTGGAACTGACCCGAAAATTCACCTAGTGACTTCACAGGATTTGTGGCCCATCTAATGATCGCCTCGTTTGAGGGCTTCCGTAGATCAGCGACGTCCTAATTAGTATACATTTTTCCTTAGTTCCTCCTTATTTCTTCATTCTATTCCTTTTTCCCTTTAATTTTATTCAAGCCAAATTTCCCTGGGCCCAGTGTTATCAATTCATTTTTTTCCTTTGATCCTGTATTATATACACACTCCCCCCTGTTTGCGTTGTTTCCAACGCAAACAAATTTAGAAATTTAGAACGGAAACTCATCACACAGCAAACAGCACGGCTCACACAGATTCTTCACGGTGCGTCCCCCCAACGCACACACAGTCACACGAACTGACCAGCGCCCAAAGTTGTGAGAAAGCTCACCCTTATCTGCCGGACTCTGGAGCGAGAGTCAGCTCGGAGCCCATGATGTAACGCTGAAACAGATGCAACACGTCCCAAAATCCTTGTCGCCAATTTCTGTGGTGGCCGAACAACGAAGCTGAGATGCTGTGTTGACAAGGAATCCGCTGACACTGTACTTGATTATAAAGGTTTATTATATCAAAAGATTTCAGCATCAATTTACAGATTAATGCAGAATCTGGAGAGCAACACTCCCAATCTCAAATATGATCACTCACCTCATCCCTTTGTTCAAACATGGTATATATCCTATGTAAGGTAAGATGGCGTGTTTTGAATAGACCAATCCCTGGCCTCCACATATCCCAATGTCCACTATCTTAGGGGCCCCCTATAGTAATACTTTCCAGATGTTTCAGCAAAGCAAAGTAGAGTTCATTTAACCAACAATATGAAAACCTCAGCCAAAGCTATAAATGTTCAGATACTACAGACCAGCCGAAAAAAAACATTTTCAGGCCAAACCATATCCTAACCGCTACACACAGCCTACATCGTTGTCACCATATTAGCTAAAGTAATATCCTAGTCAACATAGCTAATATAACTAATGCGTTAGTAAACCCCCTACAATCATGCAGTAACGTTACAGTCACTAAGCAGTATAGCGGTTACACCGGCGGGCCCCGGTGGAAATAAATTAATAAAACCAAAAGCTTACCTTGACTTGGAAGACTTCCAGTGTTGTGTTCGATAGTCATAGCCATCTAGTTAACATGGCATCCCTCTGTTTGAGCCGGGTGTTTTGAGTAGGCTAAGCTAGCTAAGTGAAACTCAAAGTGATTTAAAAAAACTAAATCTCTCTCTCTCTTGCTTCTCCTTCATTTTTGAAGAAATTAATTTGTTCAAAACTGTTCAACTATTGTCTTTCTCTCTCTTTAAGTCAACTACTCACCACATTTTATGCACTACAGTGCTAGCTAGCTGTAGTTTATGCTTTCAGTACTAGATTAATTCTCTGATCCTTTGATTGGGTGGACAACATGTCAGTTCATGCTGCAAGAGCTCTGATAGGTTGGAGCATGTCCTCCGGAAGTTGTCATAATTACTGTGTAAGTCTATGGGAGGGGGTGAGAACATAGGTTTTGTATTGAAGTCAATGTACCAGAGGAGGACAGAAACTAACTGTCCTCTGCCTACACCATGGTGCTACCCTACAGAGTGCTGTTGAGGCTACTTTAGACCTTCTTTGCAAAATAATCATTTATTTGGTGACGTGAATATATTTAGTATAGTTTTATCTAAAAAGGATAACCTTTTAAATGTTTTACTATTTTTATTTTTATGAAATTCACTGAGGAGTATTTTGAATTTTGTTCCAGCAATACGGTGCATTAAAACTAAAAGACCCTAGGAACCTCACGAGTTAACCAATCCTGTGAATGGGCTAGGCATCTCAAGTGTCTATACTTCAACAGCAAAGTTAGATAAGACAGATGTTTATGATGTAGTGCCTTGTAAACAAAAAGGGAGAGATCTACGGGTCTTTAGCGAAGTCCAGACAACCTTTTGATACAGGATGCAGTGATAAGTATCAAAACTGTCACCTGTAACAAAATGAAGGACTCTATGGTAGCTGGCATCCAAATGTTTAAGAGTAGTAGCAGCTGCACTTTGATAAACAGTATCACCATAATCAAGAACAGATAAAAAGGTTGACTGAATAATCTGCTTCCTACTGCTTAGAGAAAGGCACAATCTGTTTCTGTAGAAAAAGCCAACTTTAAATCTTAGCTTCTTAACCAGCTCATCTATATGTTTTTTAAACGTCAAATCCATATCAATCCAAATGCCAAAGTATTTATATGCGGGAACACATTCGATTGGAGAACCATGTAATGAGTGAACATGTAGTTAATCTGAAACAAGAGTTTAAAAACAACATTAATATAGTTTTGCCTGGGAACTTCAACTTAATGCGAACAGTTTCAGTCAGGCTGCCATTACCTGGCACTTACCTATGACTAAGCATTCAACTTTCAGGAAACATTCAATCTTTCCTGTGTCTAAACCCTATCTATCTATACTACCCTTTAATGTAACTTTCCAGTCAGTTAGTGGGCCTACAGGCTTAATGGTCCGCCAGTTACACATTGAATTCTTGACTTGCTTTCATTCAAGTATAGAATAAATGCTAAATTGTCTGATCATCATGGATTGTGATCCAATGATTGGATGCAAATTCACCGTTTACATATCATATCATGGCTGTGCAGAAGTCGTATAAATGCATAGGTCTCTGTGAATGAGAGATTTTGATTAATCCTTCAAGCCATCGGAATAGTCTGTAAAAGGTAAAGGTTCTCAAACATGGGGTAATGGGTGGAGGGGGAGGCGGGAGGAGATGGGGATTATGCAAACGTCGGGGTTTGATTAATTTTGGCCTGAGACCTATCTCTGGTGATGGCGGTAAAGTGGGTAGAGGAGAGAGAGGAGAGAGGAGCGTGCTGATTGATTGCCGCAGGGGGCGCAAGGTTCTGCACGTTACCTTTTTGATGAATAGGCTGTCAGGGCATGCGAACAAGCAAATATGGCCCCGTAGATGAATGTTTAAGCGATTATGCTATAAGTATAAATATTAAACGTCCATTAAGGGGGATTACACTTAGTGCCACTTTGAAAAGGGGATAAAAAAAGGATGAGGGGGAAGGGGGTGGAAAATAACCCTGAACAGAGCAGGTGCATGGTTGCCTGTGTGTTTGTAAATCTCCTCTAACAAATGTTAGAATTCTCAGCAGAGGGAAAAAGTCCTTGACATTAATCTCATTTATTCTGTGTGTGTGTGTATGTGTGTTTGCAGACCTGCATGTGTTTTCAAGAGGGCGAGGAGAGTAGGACTAAAGATAGGGAGGCTTTAACTTGACAGAGCATGCCAGTGCATCCCCCTTCTCAAATTACGGAGCGATTAAAAGCATCCACGGTGGTGCACTTGGAGTGAGAGTGTGAATAAATGCCTGGTTTAAAGATTATTTGTGCTCAGCATGGATTAATTCCCCCTCCAAAGAGAAATCAATAGCGCGCTGTGCAGTATGAATATATTTGTGTCACTGCCTGCCGAGGGGACAAGGAGAGGAAACCTTGCTCAGGAAATGGGTTTAGACAACACACATCAAAATGACTAAAACCCACAACATCCAAACGATCAGTGCTGATCCAGGGAGGGAAGCCTGGGCAAGTAAGAAGGCATTGGGAGTAAAACCAGTTCAATATGCAATTTAAAATCATAGGCCCAACTGTCTTCAGTCCATTTAGTGACAGGCATAACAAGACATAACATAATCCTAACTGAATACAAACAGCTATGTTTCACATACATACCCCTCCCAATGTGATTTCAATCTGTTAGAACTCAGTAAGAGAAAATTCAAATTGGCAGCTTAAGAATCAGTAACTTTTGAAGCTCCTGCATTTGATTAGTCTAAATATGCAAATATATTCAACAAGCATTGTTCAAGTAAGCATATTCCATCTATGTTTGGCAAGCATCATCTTTTTTCTCACCCCCCTCCCATTAGTGTTTTTCACCCTCATTTGAGCAATGGCTAATCTTTTTCTATTGGGCACAGATCTTTTCTGCTTAATTATTAACTACGCCAAAACAAAAACAAAAATGCACACACACAAACATCTCTCTCTCTCTCTCTCTCTCTCTCTCTCTCTCTCTCTCTCTCTCTCTCAAATATACACTCTGGCTCTGCTGGGAGTATCTTTGTTTTTCCATAGTCCATGTAAAAGTGTCTGCTAAGTTGTCATATTGGGGTAACATCTCTCTCTCTCTCTCTCTCTCTCTCTCTCTCTCTCTCTCTCTCTCTCTCTCTCTCTCTCTCTCTCTCTCTCTCTCTCTCTCTCTCTCTCTCTCTCTCTCTCTCTCTCTCTCTCTCTCTCGCTCTCTCAAATATACACTCTGGCTCTGCTGGGAGTATCTTTGTTTTTCCATAGTCCATGTAAAAGTGTCTGCTAAGTTGTCATATTGGGGTAACATCTCTCTCTCTCTCTCTCTCTCTCTCTCTCTCTCTCTCTCTCTCTCTCTCTCTCTCGCTTCGCTCTCCCTCTCTCTCTCTCTCTCTCTAGCTCTCCTCTCCTCTTCCTTGTTGCAAGACCAATACACGACATTACACACTTAGTAATTAGTGGTTTGTGTAGGCTATTTACTGTATTACATTGAAACATTGACACACGATCTGCGTGTAAGCAAAAAGGTTCTATTGAATAGTTTACTATGTATTTCCAAATCCTCAGACTGTGCTCTCTTATCCTCACATTGGCTAAATGGTGAACGCCAGCTCTCTGTCTGGGACTGATCCTCTGACAGCAAGACAGACAGGAGATCAATACAAACCACTGCCCATCCCATCTCTGTACTGTGCATTGGCTTTTCCTCCCCCCAACCCAACCCAACACATGCCCTGCCACTCTGTCCCTTCTACAAACACATGCCGTCCCCTCCCCTCCTTTCAACCCCTCCTCCTCCACTTCGCTCAGCCCTCCATCCTGCTTTCTAAGAAATATAATCCCATTGATCCAAAAGCCAATGGGAAGCGTTGCTCTGTAAACAGACTGATGCTCAATAGGAGGCGCTGAGCACCCCAGGGAGGGAACGACTGCTGTAGTGGAGAGGTGTGTTTCTGATGGAGGTAGTGGAGGGGGGTGGGAGAGGTGTGTGTGTGTGTGTGTGGGGGGACAATCTAGCATCTGAGTAGTTTGGCATCCTTTATGAGTTTTATTGCTTTACTGTCTTGTTGCTATCTGCCACCACCCCTGGCCAACCCCCACTGCCCCTCCTGACCCCGTGACCCCTGTTCCTACGCCACGTTCCCTTCGATCACTCCAGGTTCCTCCTGTGCAATTAAGCAGTGGCGGAGGGCGGGTGGATGAAAGGTGTGACCTTTTGCTTTTGACTGCAGATGAATTCGGAGCGACGGATCGGACGGATGAGTCCAGGCGTAAATATGGATTTATTTTCCCTGCATTCCCACACCACTTCTCCACTTTCCTCACTCCCGCTCTCTCTGAAGTGATGGGACCTGGCTTTAAGAAAGGCCGACATGTGCCTCAGACTCATCCTAAATCATGAGTTGACAGTTTAAAAGGGCACGATGCAATGGATGTTTTTTTTTCTGTCTCCATGGTTATTTTTCCACTCGATGAGCTGGGCTATGTCCTTTGTACCTGTGTGTGTATTTGATGGAGAGAGTATGTGTTACTGTTTCTCAAATGGGTGTTTTTTGTTTGTTGAGTATCTCTCTCCTCCTTGAATCACCTAGTTATGGTTCCTTCTGTCTTTATAGTGTCAGTCATAGAGTGAGTGTGATAGCTGTATTGATGGAAGGATGCAATTGGTTCAGATGGAGTAGGGCATCATGAAGGCTGTGGGCCCTAAAAAGAGTCTACCCACTCTAAGTCCAATTGTGTCACCCAAACACTAACAAACACTTTAATAATCTAATAATGAATGTTTGCTCACACTCAGTCTCAACCCTCTCCTTAGGTCCCCTTAAAGGAGGAGTTTACCCAAAATCCAGAAACTCCCAAGTGATTCCATACATTGAAACTAGTTCAGTGGAGTTTCCCCTCTCTCCCGCTCTCTCTCTCTGGAGTGCAGAACTGAGACTGTTGCAAAAACGGGTCACGTGACTCGTGACGTTGCTGGATGCAGGGCTCAGTCTTCTCGTTGTCAGTGAATGCATGATTCACAAATCTGCGAACTTTGGACAAATTCATTGTTTTATTGAAAGTGTACAGCCGAATTAGCTATTTTTGTCAAAAGTACTTTCGGTTTTGAGTCAGGAAATGTGTACTTTTCCGCCTAAAATATTTGCGTTTATTTTAAATAATTACTTTATGTAGCCAACCGACTGCCACAGCAGTCGAGATCATATGACCCCGAATCATATGACCCGTTTTTGCAGCTGTCTCAGTTCTGCAATCCAGGGAGAGAGAAGGGGAGAGGGCAAACTCCACTGAACTAGTTTCAATTTATGGAATCACTTGGGAGTTTCTTGATTTTGGGTCAAGTTCTCCTTTAAACTTTGCTTCACACTGAAGTAGAAATGGTCCTCAACTCTCAAGACCTGCTTTTGAATCACCAGGAGGAGAGGTTAATGGCATAATTATTCTGAAAAATGTTTCAATGATATTTATATACTTTGGAATATGAGCACAGAAGTCATTTGACATAAATGTGATTTGTATGTAATTGGGACTGGCGAGTGGTGATCATTCCATCAATGTGATTTTTGTCTTCTTCAGTTCTTGGTTACCCGTCAGTAAGGGGAAAATAATCCCACTTTTCTAATACAGTATAATAACTCATTCACTTGCCTAATGATCATTTATCGAGTGAAATGAACATTTGTTTTAAGACACTGCTCGCTATAGTTGCCACAGTATGTCTATCCTTGTTTATCACTTATAGTAAATGCAGAAGTATCAGTTGCGTGAAATTGTAGACATGATTGAGATGGTAAGAGAAATGTACCAGAGTATATCTGAAGACAGGGACGCTGAATCATTCTCTACCACAACCACTAACACCATATATTGTTTATTGATTGCTGATGACCTGGCATCCACAGAGGCTGAAGGTCAAAGTTCCTGCCTTCTCCTTCTCGCCAACGACCCCTTAAACTTGAGAAATCCATCATCAATATTGACACAGCTGCTCAGCTTCAATGAAGCCTGCTCCCCCCAAAACAAAAACAATGCCAAGTGCACCAGGTGCATGTTTCTAGAAAAAAAAACTCTGGCAGACTGTGAACATTGTAGTATGGGTGCTAAAATGTTTGCAGAGCTGCCTGCCATGATTGCCATCCATGGCGATTGAGCTACCTGGAGAGGACCCTTGAGTACCTGATTCATTAAAGTGGGTTTTATACAACAAAGGGAGACAGCCATGGATAAAAATAATTCTGCTCTACCGTGTTTTGACCATAGTACATCTCTCTCTCTCTATCTCTATCTCTCTCACTCTCCAGTGGAGGAGGATGAGGTAGAACCAAATTAGTGGGTGTAAACATCAGAGCCAGACGTTGGCCAAACAGAGACACAGAGGCAGGCAGGTGCACTGAGCTCCTCTGTCTCTCTGTAGCTCCCTAGCTCAGCTTGCCAGTTCACAGAATGTCAAGTGTGCTCCAAACATGCTGCGTTTAGAGAGCGCAATGACACTCAACCTGCTCAGAGACACTGAGAGGCCCTTGAACACCTCTTTCATTTGTGTTTATCCACATTCCATTGTTTATTTACTCTTTCAAGCATCTGTAGGTTAGATACTGGCTCTATCCCTGGTGGAGCTTCTCAATATGTAGCTAGTGACTCAATAAAGTCTGGGGTTTGTCTGAGTCATTTGTCTGTCTGAGTGAGATTGTGATGTGGCCACAGCCGTCACACTGGCATACCCTACTAAAATCAAATTACATTTGATTTATTCGTCACATGCTTCGTAAACAACAGGAGCAGACTAACAGGGAAACGCTTACTTACGGGCTCTTCCCAACGATGCAGAGAGAAAGTAGTGATTAAATAGACACGTAATAATCAAAGTAATAATAAATACACAATGAATAATGATAACTTGGCTATATACACGGGGTACCAGTACCGAGTCGATGTGCAGGAGTACGAGATAATTGAGGTAGATACAGGAGTAAAGTGACAGATAATAAACAGTAGCAGCAGTGTATGTGATGAGTCAAAAAAAGTTAGTGCAAAAAGGGTAAATGCAGATAGTCCAGGTAGCTACAGTATTTGGTTAACTATTCAACTAACTATTTAGCAGTTTTATGACTTGGGGGTTGAAGCTGTTCAGGGTCCTGTTTGTTCCAGACTTGGTCCATCGGTACCGCTTGCCGTGCGGTAGCAGAGAGTACAGTCTGTGAGTGACTGGAGTCTTTCACAATTTGTAGGGCCTTCCTCTGACACCGCCTGGTATAGAGGTCCTGGATGGCAGTGAGCTCGGCCCCAGTGATGTACTAGGCTGTACGTACTACCCTCTGTAGCACCTTGCGGTCAGATCCCAAGCAGTTGCCATACCAAGCAGTGATGCAACCAGTCAATATGCTCTCAGTGGTGCAGCTGAGGACTTTTTGAGGATCTGAGAAACCATGCCAAATCTTTTCAGCCTCCTGAGGGGAAAGAGGTGTTGTCGTGCCCTCTTCACGGCTGCGTTGGTGTGTGTGGACCATGATAGTTCCTTAGTGATGTGGACACAGAGGAACTTGAAGCTCTAGCATGTAATTACAAGCTTACACTAGCATGTAATATGAATGTTAGATTACATGAACACTCAATGTTGGACAACATTGGTTTCCCTTCTTTATTGGCTTGTTTGACCAATCACGCGAGGGGACAAAGTAGACAACGACAGGACCAATCAGGAGCATTGATCCGCTAAGGCTCCCAATCAGCAATAATCAGCCCGCTCTTTAGCCCAGAGGATACCAGACTATTGATCCGAACATAGTCTCTTAACTCTACAAGCATTATTTTTCATTAGTACAGTGACCTAACAGCACACAGAGAGTGAGAGAATTGCTCTGGAGAGGGAGAGAGAAAGACAGTGAGTGAGTGAGAGAGAGACAGAGAGAGTGTGAGAGAGAGTGCGAGAGAGAGAGAGAGAGAGAGAGAGAGAGAGAGAGAGAGAGAGAGAGAGAGAGAGAGAGAGAGAGAGAGAGAGAGAGACAGACAGACAGACAGACAGACAGACAGACAGACAGACAGACAGACAGACAGACAGACAGACAGACAGACAGACAGAGAGACAGACAGACAGACAGACAGACAGACAGACAGACAGACAGACAGACAGAGAGACAGAGAGACAGAGAGAGAGAGAGAGAAGCAGTGAATATGCAGCCAGCAATTAAGATACAGATGACATAGTTGTCTTTCAAGGGAATTCTCTGAGAAAGGAAAGGCGTTGGGAAGTTAAAGGCCAATTAGCCTCTCCCCAAGGACTGTTTCTGATAACTGAGCTTCATGAGAAGAAGAGAAAGGGTGTAAAACAAATGACATTTTGTTAAGGAGCTCATTAATCATTTTCATGTAACATACAGAAAGATGTTAGGATATTTGGATCATGATGCTTGTTCTTTCCAGAGAGAAAGAGAGATGGAGGGAGATTGTGAGGATGAGATATGGATGGTGGGAGACACAGAGCCCATTAAGGCTTTGTCATTAGTGATGGGTCAGCTGAGGATAACAGTAGATCTGTCTGGATCTATCTACACACAAAAGCAGTTTGATGACCCAGCCAAAGTCACATTCATCTGGCTTTGAGAAAATAGCTGTGACTGTACTGAAAGGCCAAGAGGGGGAAGACGGTTTCATTCTGTTGAAGCGGTCATCACCACTGAGCTAAAAATATCCCAAGCAGCCCAACACTGTTGTGTGTAAGTGAGATGATTGATTGATCCTGCCATATTAAGTAGCATCAAAGGAATCTCTTGAAATTCTTGAGAGAAACAATAACATTTATTAATGTAAAATTGATTGAAATGGGAACATGATACCTATATTGCCTTTGATTGGGCCCAGTGAGGGTCCTTTGTTTTGTCTTTACTGAATAAGAAACACCAGCAAGGGGAATTTCTGCAGTGCTTTGTGGGGCGGCTTTTCCAGCCACACAGGCTGGAAAAGCAACACTACATTTGATTTACTTATTTCCCCCGATTAGCTTTAATCTCTGCCAAACTCCCCCAAAGGCACTCTGCTTTAACTGAATGACTTTAGCTGTGTATGAAGGCAAAGATCTTTACTTAATTGTTTTGTGTGTATGTGGGGGTGGATGGGCTGTCTTGCCAGTGAGAGGTACATGGGGAATAATCAGATTGATCTGGAGACAGAGGAACCTAGAGCCTGTTTCTGTGTTGGCACCTCTGCAGTTGGCAGACCTTAACATATATTTGTTTGTGCTGCAGAGGTGAGAGCTTGAGAAGCGCAACAACAGTGGGTCCCTGATTAAGGCCTCACAGCAACACACCAGAAGAGAGAGAGTGAGTGCGAGAGAGAAACAGAGAGAGAGAGAGGGAGAGGGACAGAGAGAGAGAGAGAGAGAGAGAGAGAGAGAGCGAGAGAGAGAGAGAGAGAGAGAGAGAGAGAGAGAGAGAGAGAGAGAGAGAGAAAGATGATGTGTTATTTGGCACCTAGATTCTGACACTTTCGGTTTTGACTGAGAACCTTTTACCATGTTATTGTCTCCATATAAAATAGTCTAAATAGTCTAAACAAATGATGACTTTGTCATTAATAGTTCAGTAATGTGCATTGCACATCAGGCAGTAATGAACCAATGCCAAACAAAGAAAGACGAGAATGCACTTTTCAAATATTCAATCATCATCACTGCCAGCACCATGACCAGTATAGAGAAAGCCTATGCTCTTAAACCAGTTGAGGGATGGGGATGAAGAAATGTAACCACTCTCCAATTCAAAGACAGCGCTCTGGATGCAAGGACTGACCATCATTGGTATCAAAAATATATTTTTAACCATGTTTTGAGGCTATAGAGTGTTTGTTCACATTTACTTCGTTTACTAACATTGGGGTAAAACAAGCTCATATTTTGGGTTCTGATGGGGTATGACAGTTAAACTAAGCTCATTAGGCATTTTAAAGATATTTTTTTAAGAATCAGTGGGTATATACCATTCATTTAGAAGTCTAAAAATTGATGTAGAAATCGCAAAATGCCGCTTTAAGTCTTCCAATGAGTCTGAATGTGAGATAGAGTGTGATAGGGAATCAGAGCTGCACGGCTCAGTCCATTCTCTCTCCTTCAGTTAATGGGCTGCCAGGTGAGAGTGGTGAAGATGGGACGGATGGGACGGATGGAGGATACAGATAGGAGTGGGGCCTCTCCTCTGCTCTGCTGTGACTGACTGGGGAAGGATGCACTCTCTGTGAAGTGTCTTCAGGTGTCAACCCGAGACGGGCTACCTGGCTGCAACCCCATCTCCTCTATTCAGGCCAAATAGGCAATCCATCCATCCCCACTATCTCCAGCTCTGTGATGGGCAGCTAATTAATCACAATTGTGTGAGTTTTTATTACATTTCTTTGGTCTCTCTCGGTCTTGTAACCCCCTTCTCCCTCAGAACAATGTAGGTTTCCCGAGTGGCACAGTGGTCTAAGGCTGTGCCACTAGAGATCCTGGTTCGAATCCAGGCTCTGTCGTAGCCGGCCGCGACCGGGAGACCCATGGGGGGGCGCGCAATTGGCCCAGCGTCGTCCAGGGTAGGGGAGGGAATGGCCGGCAGGGATGTAGCTCAGTTGGTAGAGCATGGCATTTGCAACGCCAGGGTTGTGGATTTGATTCCCACGGGGGGCCAGTATGAAAAATAAAAAAAGTATGTATGCACTCACTAACTGTAAGTCGCTCTGGATAAGAGTGTCTGCTAAATGACTAAAATGTCAATGTAAATGTCTCCTTTTCTCTATATACCCTAACAAGCAGGGGTTGTAACCCAAATTATTTTCCAATTGTTTAGTTCTGAACAGAACCTTTTTTTTTTTCATTCCGTTCCACTGTTCCGAACCCCAAAAAAGTTTGAACCCCAAAAAAGTAATGGTTTATATTGTTCCTTTCTGTTCCTTTTTAAACCTCTGAAAAAAATAAGTTTTACAATTAGCTCGACATCACCAATCAGTGCAGATAGAGCAGCTTACTATGGAGCGGGCAAGTTATTTAATTGAATTGGACAGTGTATGGCGCGAGATGTGACTGAAATTTTGCTGGTGGGGAGAGAGCGAGAGAGGGTGGCGGAGGAGGCTTGGCTTGAAGCGCTGGGCATCTTTTTGTTATGACATGCATTATCTGAATTAGGCCCACAGGAGGAGCGGCTTCGATGAAGGAACTTTGAATGTCTTTGAACTTCAGAGAGTTGGCTTAATGTTGGACCAGCTAACAAGCTTGTGTGTGCAGAGCGGCACCAGAATTAAAATAAAAACACATGTTACCTTTTTGTAGTTAATAAATCAATCTGTACACAGATCCCTCACAAGCATACATACTGCACCGTACCCAAATACATCCTATATAAACATACACATACAATGTCTTAACATCAGTTGTGTATATGATGCACATGTCCACATTGTTTTGGTATAACTAAGCATGTGCGTGTGTGTGTGCACTTCACAGAGATAATGACGTTTTGGTCATTGAAGCGATGTCAGTCATGTGTTATTTTCTGAAGAAGCCTGAACCAAGAATCAATAGCCTGACGTTTGTGATTAAATGGAAGTGACAAAGGGAGAGAGAGTGAGAGAGAAAGAGAGTGAGAGAAAGAGAGTGAGTGAAAGAAAGAGATGGGCAGAAGGAATTACACCTCCAGCACTGTTAGCTTTAGTATCCACAGTGTAGCAACGTGGTCCCATATCATAGCCCTAGGGTCCATAAAGAATAAATAAACCTTAAATATCAAAGTTACTTTCTCTTCCTCAACACCTCATATTGCAGCAGCACTCCTGTGCCTATCCTTGACAGCTCTCTGATTCATTTCCTCTGGCCTGAAAGACAGGAAATGAATAGAAAGCTTGGATATTGTCAGGCGCTAAATGGAAAAGTGCTACGTCTCCGCCTCGCTCTGGAGACTGCCGTTGCTGCTCTGGCAGGATCAGTGCAGTGAGAGCTGCTTCTCAGTTCCCCTACGCTGCTGCTCTCCTCTCTCACACGGCCCTGAGTGGACACGGCTTCCAGTGTGTATAATTTATACAATGTCTCCGAGCCTCATGGGCATTATCTGAGGAGTGACGTACTCCCTGCAGTCTGTCACTCCTCAGGTCTCTGTTGTGTCACATATATGCAGAGCACACACACATTTAATATACTTGTGAGGACTTTTCGGGGACCAACAATTGATTCCCATTCAAAATCCTAACCCCTAACCCTAACCCTAACCCTAACCCTAACCCTAACCCTAACCCTTAACCCTAACCCTAATCTTAACCCCTAACCCTAATTCTAAGCCTGAAATAGCCTTTTAACAAGTGAGGACCAGCAAAATGTCCTTACTTCTCTGAATTTTAGCTAGTTTACTATTCTTGTAAGGACTTCTGGTACTCACAAGTATAGTAAAATGTGTAAACACACACACACACACACACACACACACACACACACACTTGTCAAAGGTCCTCTATTATGAGACGCCATAGCCTCACGTGTCAGAAGCCATAGATACAGTGTGAAACTAGTGTTATCTCTGAAGATATAGAGAAACAATATAGAATGGATAGGGATGGTTGATATAGAAGGGACTTAGGTTCATAGAAGGGGTAACTCAATGCCTCCTTGCCCAGGGAAAGTGTCTGACTCACCAGGTACAACCACAATGCTCCTTTCCTTGTGGGGCTAAGATCCATGGAGATGTCTCTGGAGAGTAACAAAGGACTCTGGGATAAATACAGGACCAAGAGGAGAACAAACACTTCAGGTTCATCCAGAGAAACTCTACAGGATTATAAATGCGTATGAACACGAGTATGAACGGTACTTGGGCGTATGGACACACAGTAATTATAGATTTAATGTGACCTTAATGTATTCTTCTTCAGGAAGACTGCAATGTTATTAAATTACTGAAGGGGTCCATCAGAATAAGAATATCTGACTTTGGCTGGGTCATAAAAATATCTCTGCTGGACATTACTTCTTGGTCGATGCCTCGTGGTCATTGTGTTTAGCGTGGTCAGTGAACCCTGCATGGTCAGCTGGCTGCTCCGTCAGCATGGTGCTCCATGGGGGTCACTGTTTCGTGTCTGCTGGTGTTGGTCTTGGCCCAGAAACAGAGGGCCAGAGTCAGCGTGGGGCTGGGCCTCCTGCCAGAGATGGGATCCAGCTGGGGTTTGGACCCTGGATCACGTCACTACCCTGTGGGAGAGCAAGGGGAACGTACGGTCAGCTGAGTTAGCCCAACCTAGTTATTGCTGTACTATAGTAACATTAGGGTCAGCTGAGTTAGCCCAACATAGTTAATGCTGTACTATAGTAACACACAGTATATTACTGTACACAAAACAAGTGTAAAAACATGCTTTTGAATGCTAGTTGTTCCTGTCAAAACCGGCACTTTATCTTGACACACTGCTGTACACAGGGTTTCTCTTTTTTCTTAACATTACAGTACACATCAATATTATATTGATTGGCTCTGACAAGTCTAGCTACATCTTTCAACAAAATATTTTTTTGTTTTAAATTGGGCATTCCAAGTTAGTGGTGATCATCTCTTGCCTTAGTCATGGGTTCTGTCAGACTGTTTAAAAAATCTACTCTGTCCCAAAAATATTTTATTTTGTTTCAGCCTTTGTAGGTTTGGTCAACTTACTGTCGATATAAAATCATGAAAAGATGACTGTCTATGCCATTGTACTGGATCACACCATACTCATACCATTCTCTACAGAAGACCATACTATCAACAAACTATCTGTTGACAACAACTGCTTGCTAAGGTTACGGTTAGGGTTAGGTTTAGAATAAGAGTTAGGGTTAAGATTAGGGTTAGGATAAGGGTTAGGGTTAGAGCTAGGGTTAGGGTTAGTAGATAGTTAGTTGACATTTTACTGATAGTCAGTAAATAGTCTGTAGAGCATCTACAGATGGACTATCCAAATAAAGTGTTACCCAATACTGTAGTTCAACTTCTTTCACTAATATTATTATTGTCGCTCAAGGTTGCAAGAGTAGAATTCCTTTTTTTTAAACACCCAGCAATTCAAACCTCTACACATCCTTCCCTGACAAAAGCCAGAGTGTGTGTAGGCAGGATGCTTAGAGCACACACAGTAGGGACTGTATTGTACATGCATGACTCAAGCCATACCTATCCACAATGGCCTGAGCTGTGAACTGAATAGGTTGGCTAAATGTTTGCTGATTGTGAGGAAGACCAAGGGGAAGGAAGAAAGAAGAAAAGGAAAACTAGTTGACTGCTGTATTGAAATGTTGGATTGGTTAGGTTCGAGAAAGACGGCCGAGGTGATTCGGTCCAGCAATAGCATTTTGTGTTCCAGCACTTGTCCTAGACAATAGCCTCAGAGATGGAGACCAGAGAGTGAGAAGGTGCTGGGAATGGATGCGGGAGGCATGACAAAGCTTTGCGTAATGATGTCGCTTTCAATTACTAACCTCTGTCAACCCTGTGCGCCACGGAGGGAAACTAAGTTCCACCCAGAACAAAGAGAGCTGAGCTTCCCCCCTCCTCCAAGGAATCAATTGAGACAGAGATCAGAATGCAGACTGAGGCAAGGGAAGTGCTCAACTGAATCCAGAATCCAGAGTCACTATGCTGTGGCCAGACGATGTGTTCCGACCATCAGGAACCATTGTGTGTGTGAGTGTGTCTGCATGCATGGCTTTCAATGTCCTATATGTCTGTTTGTGTTTGAGATTGTTTATGTGTGTGTGTACTGTATGTGAGAGTATGTGTGTATATCTTACTGTGGGGACATAAGACAGTTGTCTGTGCCAATGCCTGCTGTTCTGGAGCGGGTCTGACACCAGATTATAATGATTTCGTGCTGGGACGCTGCATTAAACATTGCATGTGTGCGGCCGTCAATCTGTGTCCGTTCAAACATTCCAAGAGCGTGTAATTAGTCATGCGGAGTCACTCGCTCTCGGCCCTGACACACTGCGCACACACAAGCCCGGTGCCGGGGTCAACACGTGTGGACACAGCGTCCCACATGAAGGAAGGATGGCCAAGAGAGCTTGAGTCCGCTAGTGTGTTCGGAGCCAGAATCACATCTCGTATTGCCTGTGAGACCAATGACTTTCTCAACAAAATTAATCATCACTGTTCTCACACAATTACCCCACCTGTCAGTTGTTGTGCTAACACTCACAAGGAGATGTGAGACAGAGTTTATCATGGAGATACACATTGAGTTGAATTGATGTTAGGGGGTTCAGTATAGCGTATATGTGGTGCTGTGGATCTTGATGTCAACTCTGTGATTGGATGTAAAGTAAAGGTCTGTGCCCCTTCATGCCCAAGAGTCAGAGGAGTCAACAGCCCCCCCCGCTGTTGATGAGCCATATGGCCCTGGAAGATGTCGATGGAGGTGTGTACCTGCGTGGCAGCCAGAGCCATGCCGCCCCTGTGCTGATTTCTCCTTATCGCAGTATAAATAGAAAAAGACGACGGAGGAAGCGGTGCATCGTGTCAAAGTCGTTTTTGACTTAGGTGTGAGACAGATGGTGCAAATTAATGACAAAGTCTGAAAAAAGACAGACCTAACAACTGCGGCGCCGGCAACCAAAAGTGAACAACCACTTGTCATTAACAAAGTTCCTCCGAGTCTCAGTCGGTGGCACTGTCTATCTGACAGCTTTCGTGGGAGCATTACCTCGATCACGTGTCACCCATTTGACTTTTGCCTGGCCTTTTGCCACTTTCAACACGTGACTGGTTGACTCTCTATACTCTTTGGCTTTTACTTTATTGGCTGTGTGAGCAGAGTGTGTGCTTGTGGCAGTGGCACGTGGCGTGGGTGGGAGGAAGCATCGAGGTATTGCTGAGCGGAGCGGCAGATGCCTGGTGTCCTCTGAGGGGGCTGGCAGGCGAGGCGAGGCGGACAAGGAAGAGGCATGGGGGCTAACTGTAAATATAGCTCAACACTGAAGCTCCCCTCAGCTCCTGGACAGGCGATTCCATTAAATAGCCATGTATTTCCCAGCTCCCGGCTTTATTGCGCCGTTGCTCAGGGATTGAGAGCCCAGGAGGCTCTTCAACATTATTAGCAGCTCGCAGTACATAATCCCCGGGCAGATACTCGTCTATCAGCAACACAGACAGCCCAGACATAGGGCGAGTCAGAGAGAAGGAGACAGTGGTGAGAAGAGAGAGGCAGACAGCCAGACGGACAGACAGATGGATGGAAGGACAGACAGACAGACCTTTTTTTAATTAGAAAGGGTTGCATTCGCAAAATGAAAAGTTGACAGTTTACAGTGTGTCAGCAAATCCATACCAAACCAGCAGTAAATGTTATTTCAACACCCTTATTTTACAAATGGATAGATAGACGAACAGACAGACAATGGTAGATGCACACCATATGGTACCCTGTCTTTCCAAATGTCCTGTGTGTCTCAATAAGTAATCAGTCTAAGGCCCCTGCACAGGAAAACAGTGCCACCACACAGACAGACTCTGTTAGTCTCTGCCTGGTTCTATAAACTTCTACTGGGTAGTTCCAGGTATTGATGGGTTGGTTCTACAGTACCTGGATGTACATAGAGACAGATAGCAGTTGGCTGAAATGTGCATATCTAGGTTCACCACCCGTGGATCTGGGCCAGGATTTAATCAGATCAGCGGTAATCCTGGTTAGCCGACAAACGCATTGCTTTTCATTGATTTTGTTAACGCGGTGTTGGAGGTGTAACTGCGCTAGAGCTGTCAAATTGGTGTGCAGCGGCTCTTTTGGCCACGAAACCACACCCGTTCTTATTTACATTTGAGTCATTTAGCAGACGCTCTTATCCAGAGCGACTTACAGTTAGTGAGTGCATACATTTTTTCATACTGGTCCCCCGTGGGAATCGAACCCAAAACCCTGGCGTTGCAAGCGCCATGCTCTACCAACTGAGCTACACGGGACTACATATATCTTCTTATATCCTACCTGCGTTAGAAGTTCAGAAAGAGAAAGTGTAGGCTATACAGAAATAATTACACTCAAATTGAAACTCATTTAACTAAATAATAAGGATTTTTATCAGCCTAATCAAGGTGCAGATTACATTCCACATTCCAGTGTTAGAACGTGTAACACGTTCAGTGAGTTGCCTTTGTTTGGCAAAGGTTTTATAACCAGCTTACTGGAATTCCAGCTATTTGTAGCATTATCTTTAGGCTACTGTTGATTTTCATTCTGTTGTGTCTTGTCTCTACTAGCTATTGGACATTCAGACCCCTGCAAGATGCATTGGCGTGTGTAATAATTTATATTGTTGTCATGGTATAAGGGCTCTAACTCGGACATGCAGAGCCTACTTGACAATCTGTAATTAATGGATCCTAAGTTGACAGTGTAACTGTTACATTCTAAACTCTGTGTAACTGTTACATTCCAAACTCTGTGTAACTGTTACATTCTAAAGTGCATTTTGACACCTGTGTTTCCATTTTACACTTTCAAAATATCCCCTTTCCTTTTACTGTGGTATGTTCGTACTGGCAGGTTGCCACCTCAGACGACCCTATATCGTCTCTGTCTGGCCCTTATTTCTAAGCTAACACTCAAAGTATTGTTGGTTCTACCTTGGCATTGATGTAAAAATGCTCCTCTCTGTTAGGTTAATGCTGAAGTTACTACAGAGTTCAGGTGCTGCTTGGAGAAGTGTGTAATCTTGACATACTAAAACGTTCTGCAGTAAGAGCACTGTTGAAAATGTTCTCTAATTGTAATAATTTCCAAGAGAATTGTTAGCCCTACCAACCAGGTTTGGTATGTGCCAGCTGCGTGACTAGTGGGTGAGGGAGGGGGTATATGGGCTGAGGTCCCTGTACTGTATGTGTATTTGCATGTGATCTCCACCATGTGTCCCTGGACCCTGCAGGCTACCCCTCCAGCACCCTGGCACTGCCAAATCTGCCAACTCTGCCAGCCACACTGCTTGGCTTTGGTTGATCACCCCCACTGCAGAGAGATATTGGCTTCTGTGAGCACCTACTCCACCACACTCCCATCACCCAATCAACCCTCTCTCTCTCCCTCTTTCTCCCCATCTCTATCTCCAGGCTGTGACATTTGCCATTTAGAGAAGGGAAGGAGGGTGGACTCTTATCCAAAAAACTCTGAACTTTCCTCCCTCCCTCCATCCCTCTCTCCTTCATCACAGACATGTCTGGAGACAATATGGTATAACTGACATTGGGTAAAAATGAACCCATCTAGGATGATGTCATCAATATGCACTTCACCACGTCATGCTAGTTGTTCTGAATGTGAGCTATTGTTTCTACTCATGTGTTCGTTTTTCAAATACCCTTTCTCAGTGTCTTCACTGCAGAGGAAAAATAAACCCCTGACTTATAATTTAGAGGTAACTGCTGCTTCACTTCCTATGATCAGGAGTAAAGGTTAATGCATGTTAATGAATGCTTGCTGAATGTCATGAGGAATGTGTTGCTGCTTATGTGGGTATTATACTGTAGTATGTGGCATTCATACTGATGCTCTAGATCATGTCTGCTGAGACCACTTAGTGTTAGAGCATCTTAATCCCCATCTCCTTTATTCATTCATCCCTGTAACACACCTCCCTTCTTACAGTCAAGGTCTGCACACAATGGCACACTTTTACCTACAGTAGTGCATCACTTTTGAATAGGTTCCACAAGGTCTCTGGACAAAATTAATGCAATATGTATGCAAATAGTGTCATAGTGCACTACTTTTGAGAGAAAAACATTTTCAGGGGGTGCTGCAGCACCCTCAGCATCCCTACTTCCCGCGGCTATGAATAGGGTGCCATTTGGGATGCAGACAAGTATTTGTAATAACCAAATAATTCTGCACACACACCCTGTCAAATCCCCCTGCCCTCCCACCCCTTTCCCTCTTCACCAATAACAGCAGGGTGGTGGTGACACATATGGCCAATTAAAGGTGGAAGTGGAGACGATGATCTGAGTTGAAAGCTTTTTCACACATGGCGGGTGGCCAGACAGCCAGAGGGAGGAGGTGGAGTCGGGAGAAGGGGGTTGGTGGTGGTGGTTAGGTGGGGAGGATGGAGAGAAACTCATCAGTAGCCCTCCACTCTCCCAGCCAAATCAGACAATTCTTTCTCGATCAATACTGTCCCTTAACTTCCTTTTATTGCTCTACCTAGGGTAACGGGGGCTGGGGCTAGAGGAGGGGGAAGCAATGTTCACTTCATAAATCATGCAGTAAAGAAATGTCAGGGGGGTAATTGTGGTTTTCTAACACCCTTTAAAGGGAGGCAGATTTTATAAGTGGGTTAACATCGCCAGTCGACCCTAATTTCTTCTCATTACACACACACACATAGGCATCATCAAGCCTGAAATGTTGCATGGCTACCCTAGGAACCCTGGCCTAATTTCCCACAAACACACACTTACAGAACAGCTCCAAACTCATACACACAGCGCAACATCAGCTCCAAACTCATTTGATTCTGAAACACCTATTACTGTTAAGAGCACATACATAAACACATTTTAGTAGAGTGTTTCAGGCTCAATTTAGTTCAGACTCAATTTAAAAAACAAATATTCTTCAATCATTGGCTCATTTGCTGTAATGAACTGTGCATGAAATTGCTTGTTAATATGTGCAGTCTCATCACACACAACTAACCTCTGTAATGATCTCCACAGCTCCAGTTTTCTCCTCAGTAAATCCAAACCCCAGTGTTTTCCTAAATAGATGGCACAGATAATTGGAACGATTTAGCGCCAGAATGTAATTCTGCAGCTTTTCCATAATTTCCTCATTCTTCACTCCCCCCCCCATCCCCCTCTACTTTTTTGCTATTTTTACTTATGACCTACCAGTAATATTGTGTAAAGCCTGAGTGTCTATGTACGCTGATGACTCAACATGGTACACGTCAGCTATCACAGCAAATGAAATCACTGAAACAGTTAACAAAGAGCTGCAGTCAGTTCTAGAACGGGTAGCAAGGAATAAGCTAGTCCTAAATATATAACAAAAACTAAAAGTGTATTTGGGACAAATAATTTGCTAAACCACAAACCTCATCTAAATCTTGTAATGAATAATGTGGCAATTGAGCAAGTTGAGGAGACTAAACTACTTGGTGTAACCCTAGATTGTAAACTGACATGGTCAAAACATATTGATTCAACGATTGCTAAGATGGAGAAAGGTCTGTCTGTGATAAAGCGCTCCTCTGATCACAATCAACAAAACAAGTCCTACAGGCCTTAGTTTTTATCACACCTGGACTACTGCCCAGTTATACTATATGGTCAACTGCCACATAGAAGAACACAAGCAAATTACAGTTGGCCCAAAACAGAGCAGCACGGCTGGGCCTTAAATGTATATAGTGGGCCAATACCAATAACGTATATGTCAATCTCTCCTGGCTCAAAGTTGAGGAGAGATTGACTGCATCAGTACTTGTCTTTGTGAGCGATATTGACATGTTGAAAGCACCGAACTGTCTATTCAAACAGCTAACACACAGCTCAAACTCCTATACATACCCCACAAGACATGCCACCAGGCGTCTCTTCATAGTCCCCAAGTCCAGAACAAACTCTGGGAAACGCGCAGGACTACATAGAGCCATGACTACATGGAACTCTCTTCCACATCAAGTAAAATCAGATAAAAAACTGATAAAACAACACTTCATAGCACAACGTGGACTGTGAAGAGACACACACACACACACACAAATACACTCTAACACACACACTCTACACACACACACATTGCAATGTTGTGGTATTGTGGATTTTAGATTGTTATTGTAATAAGAGTGTAATAACGTAATAATATAAACCCTGCCTAGACCACAGGAATCGTAGCTGCTGGCTTGGCAACAGATAATGGGGATCCTAATAAATACTAAATATTAAATACTATAATTCATTAATTGTGTATTTATGCGGAAGAACGTGATATTCCATGGGTAAACAATGTTTTAAAAACTCTCTTTAATTGGTATTCTCTTTCTCTGCATTCTCTCTCTCTCTCTCTCTCTCTCTCTCTCTCTCTCTCTCTCTCTCTCTCTCAATTCAATTCAATTCAATTCAATTAAATTCAATTCAATTCAATTTAAGGGCTTTATTGGCATGGGAAACGTGTGTTAACATTGCCAAAGCAAGTGAAGTAGATAGTAAACAAAAGTGAAATAAACAAGAAATATTAACAGTAAACATTACACTCAGAAGTTTCAAAAGAATGAAGACATTTCAAATGTCATATTATGTATATCTACAGTGTTGTAACAATGTGCAAATAGTTAAAGTACAAATGGGAAAATAAATAAAGATAAATATGGGTTGTATTTACAATGGTGTTTGTTCTTCACTGGTTGCCCTTTTCTTGTGGCAACAGGTCACAAATCTTGCAGCTGTGATGGCACACTGTGGTTTTTCACCCAGTAGATAAGGGAGTTTATCAAAATTGGGTTTGTTTTCGAATTCTTTGTGGATCGCTGTAATCTGAGGGAAATATGTGTCTCTAATATGGTCATACATTTGGCAGGAGGTTAGGAAGTGCAGCTCCGTTTCCACCTCATTTTGTGGGCAGTGTGCACATAGCCTGTCTTCTCTTGAGAGCCAGGTCTGCCTACGGCGGCCTTTCTCAATAGCAAGGCTATGCTCACTGAGTCTGTACATAGTCAAAGCTTTCCTTAAGTTTGGGTCAGTCACAGTGGTCAGGTATTCTGCCACTGTGTACTCTCTGTTTAGGGCCAAATAGCATTCTAGTTTGCTCTGTTTTTTTGTTTGTTCTTTCCAATGTGTCAAGTAATTCTCTTTTTGTTTTCTCATGATTTGGTTGGGTCTAATTGTGTTGTTGTTGTTGTTGTTGTTGTTGTTGTTGTCCTGGGACTGTGTGGGGTCTGTTTGTGTTTGTGAACAGAGCCCCAGGACAAGCTTACTTAGGGGACTCTTCTCCAAGTTCATCTCTCTGTAGGTGATGGCTTTGTTATGGAAGGTTTGGGAATTGCTTCCTTTTAAGTGGTTATAGAATTTAACGGCTCTTTTCTGGATTTTGATAATTAGCGGGTATTGGCCTAATTCTGCTCTGCATGCATTATTTGGTGTTTTACGTTGTACACAGAGGATGTTTTTGCAGAATTCTGCATGCAGAGTCTCAATTTGGTGTTTGTCCCATTTTGTGAATTCTTGGTTGGTGAGCGGACCCCAGACCTCAGAACCATGAAGGGCAATGGGTTCTATAACTGATTCAAGTATTTTTTAGCCAGATCCTAATTGGTATGTCAAATTTTATGTTCCTTTTGATGGCATAGAAGGCCCTTCTTGCCTTGTCTCTCAGATCGTTCACAGCTTTGTGGAAGTTACCTGTGGCGTTGATGTTTAGGCCGAGGTATGTATAGTTTTTTGTGTGCTCTAGGGCAACGGTGTCTAGATGGAATTTGTATTTGTGGTCCTGGCAACTGGACCTTTTTTGGAACACCATTATTTTTGTCTTACTGAGATTTACTGTCAGGGCCCAGGTCTGACAGAATCTGTGCAGAAGATCTAGGTGCTGCTGTAGGCCCTCCTTGGTTGGTGACAGAAGCACCAGATCATCAGCAAACAGAAGACATTTGACTTCAGATTCTAGTAGGGTGAGGCCGGGTGCTGCAGACTGTTCTAGTGCCCTCGCCAATTCGTTGATATATATGTTGAAGAGGGTGGGGCTTAAACTGCATCTCTGTCTCACCCCACGGCCCTGTGGAAAGAAATGTGTGTGTTTTTTGCCAATTTTAACCACACACTTGTTGTTTGTGTACATGGCTTTTATAATGTCGTATGTTTTTCCCCCAACCCCACTTTCCATCAATTTGTATAGCAGACCCTCATGCCAAATTGAGTCAAAAGCTTTTTTGAAATCAACAAAGCATGAGAAGACTTTGCCTTTGTTTTGGTTTGTTTGTTTGTCAATTAGGGTGTGCAGGGTGAATACGTGGTCTGTCGTACGGTAATTTGGTAAAAAGCCAATTTGACATTTGCTCAGTACATTGTTTCACTGAGGAAATGAACTAGTCTGCTGTTAATGATAATGCAGAGGATTTTCCCAAGGTTGCTGTTGACGCATATCCCACGGTAGTTTTTGGGGTCAAATTTGTCTCCACTTTTGTGGATTGGGGTGATCAGTCCTTGGTTCCAAATATTGGGGAAGATGCCAGAGCTAAGGATGATGTTAAAGAGTTTAAGTATAGCTAATTGAAATTTGTGGTCTGTATATTTTATCATTTCATTGAGGATACCATCAACACCACAGGACTTTTTGGGTTGGAGGGTTTGTATTTTGTCCTGTAGTTCATTCAATGTAATTGGAGAATCCAGTGGGTTCAGGTAGTCATTAATAGTTGATTCTAAGATTTGCATTTGATCATGTATATTTTTTTGCTGTTTGTTCTCTGTTATAGGGCCAAAAAGATTGGAGAAGTGGTTTACCCATACATCTCCGTTTTGGATAGATAGCTCTTCGTGTTGTTGTTTGTTTAGTGTTTTCCAATTTTCCCAGAAGTGGTTAGTCTATGGATTCTTCAGTTACATTGAGCTGATTTCTGACATGCTGTTCCTTCTTTTTCCGTAGTGTATTTCTGTATTGTTTTAGTGATTCACCATAGTGAAGGCGTAGGCTCAGGTTTTCTGGGTCTCTATGTTTTTGGTTGGATAGGTTTCTCAATTTCTTTCTTAGGTTTTTGCATTCTTCATCAAACCATTTATCACTGTTATTACTTTTCTTTGGTTTTCTGTTAGAGATTTTTAGATTTGATAGGGAAGCTGAGAGGTCAAATATACTGTTTAGGTTTTCTACTGCCAAGTTTACACCTTCACTATTACAGTGTAACGTTTTGTCCAGGAAGTTGTATAGAATGGATTAAATTCGTTGTATCCTAATAGTTTTTTGGTAGGTTTCAACACTACTTTCCTTCCATCTATAGCATTTCTTAATATTATTCAGTTCCTTTGGCTTTGATGCCTCATGATTGAGTATTGCTCTGTTCAAGTAGACTGTGATTTTGCTGTGGTCTGATAGGGGTGTCAGTGGGCTGACTGTGAACGCTCTGAGAGACTCTGGGTTGAGGTCAGTGATAAAGTAGTCTACAGTCCTACTGCCAAGAGATGAGCTATAGGTGTACCTACCATAGGAGTCCCCTCGAAGCCTACCATTGACTATATACATACCCAGTGTGCGACAAAGCTGCAGGAGTCGTGACCCGTTTTTGTTGGTTATGTTGTCGTAGTTGTGCCTAGGGGGGCATATGGGGGAGGGAATGCTGTCACCTCCAGGTAGGTGTTTGTCCCCCTGTGTGCTGAGGGTGTCAGGTTCTTGTCCATTTCTGGCATTTAGGTCGCCACAGACTAGTACATGTCCCTGGGTCTGGAAATGATTGATTTTCCCCTCCAGGATGGAGAAACTGTCTTCATTAAAGTATGGGGATTCTAGTGGGGGGATATAGGTAGCACACAGGAGGACATTTTTCTCAGTTGAGATAATTTCCTTTTGAATTTCTAACCAAATGTAAAATGTTCCTGTTTTGATTAATTTAATAGAGTGAGTTAGGTCTGCTCTATACCAAATTAGCATACCCCCTGAGTCCCTTCCCTGTTTCACACTTGGTAGTTTGGTGGATGGGACTACCAGCTCTCTGTAACCTAGAGGGCAACCAGTGGGTCCGGGCGAAGGTGGGCACTGCTTCCTTGTATAGGTGGACCTGGTCATAAAGGCTGTTCACGTCCAGGGTGGAGTGGTGGGCCAGGTAGACATTTGGTTTTGATGCACAGTCACAGGTCGTTTGTGCCTGTGTGTATTATTATGTGGCTGGGTGATCCTAGTCGGTCCTCAGACAGAAGGTCTAGGGCGCGCTGGGTGTTTGGACACCAGAGTTTAGACACTGTGTGTTTTGGAAAAAGTTTATTTTCTTGTATGTATTTCCAATTTGAGTCCATAAGGAGTACAATCTGTGGCTTGTGTATGTCCTCAGTGGGTGTGGGGGGGTCGTCATGAGGGCTATCAGGGTGTCTGACTGGAGGGTTGCTCAGAGGGGTTGGGATCCCCTGGGCTTGGGGTTCTTCATTTGTTTGTCTGGGTGTGATGTTGAGGCTATGGTCAGGGTCTAGGGTGTACTGTTCTGCTGCGGTGTCGAGACTTTGGCCAGGATCTGAGGTGGGCTGTTCTGCTGGCTTCTCTGCGGGGGTGGCCAGCTCTCTAATGGGTTGGTCTATGTCACCCGTCATCGTTCTCACCTTCGCCTCCAGCACTCTGATCCTCTCCTCTAGTGCTCTGTTCTTCTCCTGCTCCTGCTCTTTCTCCTGTTGATGTTGTCTCACCACAGTCCAGAGTGCAGACATGTCTCTCTCTACCTGCAGCTCTCCAGGTCTAGTTAAGGGGGTGTTGTTGTGCTGGACTGTTGTCTGGGTCTGTGCTGACTGGAGTGTGTTCACCTGCTGTTCGAGCTCCACCTGCCTTACCTCCAGCTGGGTGAATTTATCCTTCATTTCAATGAGGGAGTAGTACTCTGTGCTGGGAAGTTGACTTTCTGCTTGGGGTTGCTCTGTGGGGTTATTTAATGAAGAGGTCTGGTCTGACCCGCTCGGGGGTAGGGGTATCTTTCTCAAGGGAGAGCTTCTCCTGCTGAGCTATTTCTTTGATTAGGTGAAAGTCCAGCTGGAACTGTTTGGTGTTGCCTTGAACCAAAACGGTTCCAGATTTATAGAGATTAATATTAGACGACTCAGAGTCCTCGTTGTCCAGTATCCTGAGTTTCCACCCGTCGCTAACACCCCCCTCTTAACAGAGGGGTAGTGTGCTAGTATAGCACTGTGCCATGCCAGGGGATGGTCTGTGTGGAAGATAAGGTTGCTTATGTTCCCATTTTTATACAAATCAGCAAAAAGTGTCTCCTGCTTCCCCAAAATAAGTTTCAATTTGTACTCTTTTCGTGTCTTGTCGTTTTTTACATTCAGAGGGTACTGTATTTTAATGACCTCTGAACAGTGGGGGGGGTGCTTCTAAGGCCTCTCCATTTGGTTGGGGTAGACTGTACGACTCTCCTGCCATTGTTGGGCTCAAGGGCTATGACACCTCTCACTTCACACGTCAGTGCTAATTGAAATTGTATCTCTTTGTACAAGCAAGCTTAAGCTTGGTAGCCTTAGCATTCAGTCCTTATAAAATAAAATATATCATTGTAATGTATTTTTCTTCTTGGTTTTTGAAAGTGAAAAATAGCTTCATACTAAACATTACTCACTCAGTTCCAGGTTGGATGGTGTTTTCAGGTTTCTGTTTGTTTGCCAGAGCATTTGCTGTATAGTTTGAGAATAGTAATCCTTGGTAGTAGAAAGCTTTCCAGGTAATTCCGTCCAAAATCAGGTTGTAGGTTTGGAGTTTTGGTTTGGAATGAAGGTTATGTTGTGGAGGGTAGCATCTTGTATATGTCCCTGCCAAAAAATCCTACTTTATCTAACTCTAAATCTATATTTTTTGTTAAAAATGCAGGAGCAATGTCTTTGAGCTCTCTCTCTGTCTCTCTCTCTCTCTCTCTCTCTCTCTACCTCTCTCTCTGTCACGACTTCCGACAAGGCTGCCTCCCCTCCTTGTTCGGGCTGGCTTCGGCGTTCGTCGTCACCGGCTTACTAACCACTGCCGCCCCAATTATCATCATCACATTTGTCTTGTCTTGTCAATCACACACACCTGGTTATAATCCCCTCATTAGTCCGTGTATAAGTGTTCCCTCTGCCCCCTTGTCCTTGTGGGTGATTGTTTGTATGTGAGAGTAATGTAGCTCGGTGGAGCTACTCGTACCATTTTGTTGCCAGGGTAGATATTTCCCCTGTGCCTATGTATTGTATGGAGATACCGTTTCAGTGTATTGCCAGGGTAGGAATAAACTCTGTATTCGGTGATTACCCTCCTGCGCCTGACTCCTTCCATCACACTCATCACATAATCACCCACCCGCTATGTAGTCAGCGGGAGAAGAGCGCATGCCTGTAGTCATGGCACGAGTCCAGGAGCATTCCACGATGCTGGCCAGCTTGGGGGAAGCGATGGATCGGGTTCTTCAGGTCGTCCAACGCCTGGAGAGGAGAGGACCCGATCTGTCGAGACCAGCTGGCAAACCGGATCCAGCCACCTACACCCCAGAACCCGGAGGGTCCAGATATCCCGACCATGGGCGTTTGATGGGACGGCGGCGCTCTGCCAAGGATTGCTCCTCCAACTGGAGCTTTACTTCTCCAGCATCAGGCCAGCGCCATCGGAGCGGGAGAAGGTGTCCGTCCTCGTTTCCTGCCTCTGTGGGAAAGCCATGGAGTGGGCCAATGCAGTGTGGAACGAAGGAGGAGCCGCGTTGGAGGACTACGGGGAGTTCGCTCGCCTTTTTCGGGCGTTCTTCGATCACCCGCCCGAGGGTCGAGAGGCGGGCGAGCGGCTGGTCCACCTGAGGCAGGGGACGAGGACCACGCAGGACTTTGCTTTGGAGTTTCGGACTCTGGCATCGGGGTCTGGGTGGAACGAGCGGGCCCTGAACGACCATTTCCGCTGCCATCTGCGGGAGGACGTCCGACGGGAGCTAGCCTGCCGGGACACCATGTTGTCCTTTACGAAACTGGTGGACATGGCCATTTGTTTGGACAACCTGCTGGCAGCCAGAGGACGTCTTGGTAGAGGTCTGCCCCTTTCCACCCCGGAAGACTCGGATCCCGAGCTGATGGAGCTGGGTGGAGCCGCCGTCCGAGAGAGCGGAGGAAGACAGTGACAGTGCCACTCTGGTGGCACGAAGGGACAGTACACCACACGTCGTAGTCAACGTTCTTTTGGGCCTGGAGGCGGCAGGCAGGGCACTCTCGCATCACCCCAGGTATCGAACACCCACACTTGTTCAGAGCCCTCTGCTGCGCACTGTACCCTACCTATCCACTTTCCCAATCACATGATAGTTCCCCAGTGTAAGGTGCTAGTCGATTCAGGCGCAGCTGGGAACTTTATGGACAGGGCATTCGCACGCCGTCAAGGCATTTCATTGGTTCCTCTATCCATTCCAATCCCCATCCAAGCATTTGATAGTCGACCATTAGGTCACTATACCAGTCACCATGATCACCCAGGAGACACATTGTGAGCAGGTTATTTTTTTATTGAGTCTCCTGCTTTCCCTGTGGTATTAGGTATCCCTTGGCTAGCACTCCACAACCCCACCTTCTCATGGCCACAGAGGGCTCTCACGGGGTGGTCGCGAGAGTGTCAGGGTAGGTGTTTAGGTGTTTCCGTTGGTGCAAACACGGTGAAAAGTCCAGACGGTACCTCCACCGTGCGCATTCCCCCCGAATACCTCGATTTGGCGCACGCGTTTTCCAAGACGCGTGCGACTAAATTACCACCTCATCGGGCGGGGGATTGCGCGATAAACCTTCGGATAGACGCTGTACCTCCCAGGAGTCATGTGTACCCCCTGTCACAGGCTGAAACGGGGGCTATGGAAACATACGTCACCGAGTCCCTGGGCCAGGGGTATATACGTCCCTCCACTTCACCTGCCTCCTCAAGTTTCTTCTTTGTGAAGAAGAAAGATGGCGGTCTGCGCCCGTCCATTGATTATCGATCACTGAACAAGGAGACGATTAGATTTAGCTATCCTCTCCCCCTCATACTGTAACGATCCCTGCAGTCTGAGTCGGTTTCTGTCTGGGTACTAGTTTTTCTGCTCGGGATCTCCAGTTTCCCGAGGGTTCTGGAACGCTCCCTGCCTGGTTGCCGGGCAACGTTGCTAGGCGGGAGCTCTCTTGATTTCCGCACCTGCATCCCATCAGCAATCTGCACACCTGGTCCTGATCATCACCCTTCTTAGGCTCTGTCCTAACATCCATTCCCTGCCGGATCGTTAGCCATGAACAGTATGTTTATCAGTGGATCAGCCTTAGAGCATGTAGCGTTAGTTTTGTTGTTTTGCACCTTGTTTGCTTGTTTTGTACTTACCTCCGTTTTGTTCCATCTGCAGTCACTCATCCGGAACCTTCACCCAACCTCTGCCTGATGGTCGGCGGCTGCCGAGCCATTACTGGACCTACCACTGCACCCTCAACAACCCATCCACGCCACCCGCTCTGTTCCCTGGATTATTCAGCCTCACTCGTGGATCTATTAAATAAACACTCACCTTTGTTTCAACCTACCTTGTCCTGGTCTGCTTCTGGGTTCTGGCTTAGTAAACCGTGACAGAACGATCCGGCCAGTAATGAACCCAGCGGACCTGGACTCTGTTCGCCATGCCATTACCCATCAGGAGAAGATGTTGGGCCATCATAGCACGGTACTACAGGAGATCGCGTTGTCAGTTCGGAACCTTTCTACCGGTCTGACGGAGGTCCAGAACCAGCGCAAGTTTCCGGTGGAGGATCCACTACCGGTTTCACCCATCTCGCCTGCCGCTCCTGGAGCTGTGTCCTTCCGTGAGCCCAAGGTTCCGACGCCGGATAAATATGAGGGGGAGCTGGGAAGATGCCGTTCCTTCCTTATGCAGTGTGGGTTAGTGTTCGATCTACAGCCCTACTCTTATGCCACAGACAAGGCTAGGATAGCCTTTGTGATTGAGTTGCTGCGTGGTCGAGCGCTGGAGTGGGCTTCAGCCGTTTGGGAACGACAGGATCCCTGCATGGCTTCATACCAGGGGTTCACGGCCGAGATGAGGAAGCTCTTCGACCATTCCGTCCGAGGGAGGGACGCAGCTAGGCGCCTGTTTCGCTTCGCCAAGGAACTCGTAGCGTGGCCGACTTCGTGATCGAGTTCAAGACGTTGGCTGTGGAGAGTGGGTGGAATGAGGAGTCTCTGCAAGCGGCCTTTTACCAGGGTCTGTCGGAGCAGCTCAAGGATGAGTTGATCTCCTATCCGGAGCCTAGTGACCTGGACAGCTTGGTAGCCTTGTCTATTCGGGTGGATAATCGAGTCCGAGAGCGAAGGAGGGAGAAGCAATGGGTCCCGTCCAACCGATCAGCTTCTCAGGTTCCAGTCGGGTCGGGGATTGGACCAGAATACGTCGATCATCGTCCACCACACAGGATTAGTGGAGAGGTCCTGTCTCCCGATTCTGAACCCATGCAAGTGGGGCGGCACGGGTTAACCAAGGAGGAGCGCCAACACAGACGTAGGGACTAACTGTTGCCTCTACTGTGGTGGTTCGGGACATTACCTCGCCACTTGTTCCCGGCGGTCGTCAAACTGCGCGGCTCGCTAAAGTTGGGAGGACTTTTAGCGAGCCAGTTTCGACCTCTCAATACCTCTGTCAGACCCCGTTTCCCGGCTACCCTTATGAACAGGAATCAGAGCTTAGCGATTAACGCTTTTATCGATTCAGGTGCCGATGGAAGCTTTCTTGATGCCGAGTTGGTGGAACAGCTGGGGCTTTCCAAGGAGCAATTGCCGGAAGCCATTGAAGCTACCACTCTGGACGGCAGTAGTCTGGCACGTATCACGATGAGGACTGAACCGGTTAAGATGCTGTTGTCGGGGAATCATTCTGAGATGATTTCATTCTTCATTCTGCCGTCTTCCCATGTTCCTCTGGTCCTTGGATACCCCTGGCTGAAGGAACACAATCCCACGTTCGATTGGGTGACGGGCAAGGTAACGAGTTGGAGCCTTGATTGTCATGCTAACTGTCTCAAGACTGCCTGTCCCCATTCGGTTCCCAGTCAGGTGATTGAGGCTAAACCCCCAGATTTGTCCCTGGTTCCCGAGACATATCACGATTTGGGGAAGTGTTCAGTAAGCAGAAGGCTCTGTCACTCCCTCCCCACCGACCATATGATTGTGCCATCAACCTGTTCCCTGGAGCTGTCTACCCCAAGGGAAGGTTATACAGTATCTCCCGACCTGAACGTGAGGCTTTGGAGACCTACATCAAGGAGTCCCTAGCTGCTGGTCTCGTTCGTCCCTCGTCATCACCCCTGGGGGCAGGATTCTTCTTTGTGGGTAAGAAGGATGGCTCTCTTCGACCGTGTATTGATTATCGGGGGTTGAATGACATCACGGTCAAGAACAAGTATCCCCTGCCCTTGATGAGTTCTGCCTTCGACTCCTTACAGGGTGCTACGGTGTTCACCAAGCTAGACCTACGCAATGCGTATCACATGGTCCGGATCAGAGAGGGGGACGAGTGGTTGACGGGTTTCAATACACCGATGGGTCACTTCGAGTATCAGGTGATGCCGTTTGGACTGACCAATGCTCCAGCGGTATTCCAGAGTATGGTGAACGACGTCCTGAGAGATATGATCGGTCTCTTTGTGTTTGTTTACCTGGATGACATTCTGATCTTCTCGAAGGAACCTTCCGACCACGTCCAGCATGTCCGGCAGGTTCTGCAGCGATTGTTGGAGAATCGCCTGTTCGTGAAGGCCGAGAAGTGCGAGTTTCACGCCCACACGACATCCTTCCTCGGGTACATCATCTCCAGGGGAGAGATTAGGATGGACCAGGAGAAGGTTAGAGCGGTTCTGGAATGGGCCCAGCCCGGTACGAGATTGCAGCTCCAGAGATTTTTGGGGTTTGCGAATTTCTACCGCAGATTTATCCGGGATTACAGCCGTGTGGCCGCTCCGTTAACTGCCTTGACTTCCAGTATCAGGACCTTCAAGTGGAATCCGGAGGCGGATCGAGCGTTTCTGGATTTGAAGAGGCGATTCACCAACGCACCGATTCTCTCTCAACCGGACACGGCCCGTCAGTTCGTCGTTGAAGTGGACGCGTCTGATGTGGGAGTTGGCGCCATCCTGTCGCAGCGATGCTCCACGGACAGTAAACTCCATCCCTGCGCCTACTACTCTCGTCGCCTTTCGCCTGCGGAGAGGAACTACGATGTGGGTAACCGGGAGCTTCTCGCGGTGAAACTTGCCTTGGAGGAGTGGCGCCACTGGTTGGAGGGGCGGAGCAACCGTTTATTGTCTGGACTGACCACAAGAATCTTGCTTACGTGCAATCGGCTAGACGTCTCAACTCCCGTCAGGCCAGGTGGGCGTTGTTTTTTCGGACGATTCAATTTTTTCCCTGACGTTCCGACCTGGATCTAAGAACGGCAAGGCGGACGCCTTGTCCCGGATGTTCTCCAAGACGGAAGAGAGTGGGTCCAAGACCGAGACAATTCTCCCCCGGAACTGCGTCGTGGGAGCAGTTATGTGGAAGATTGAGGAGGAGGTGATGGCGGCCCTTCGGACGCAGCCCGGTCCCGGTAACGGTCCACCCGGTCGGTTGTTTGTGCCTGAGTCGGTTCGTCCTGCTGTCCTCAAATGGTCCCACGCCAGCAAGATGGCTTGTCACCCTGGCGTGGCTCGGACGATGGCGTTTCTTCGCAGACGTTTTTGGTGGCCTGCCATGGCCGAGGATACTCGGGGTTTTGTTGCTGCCTGTCCAGTGTGTGCGCAGAATAAGAGTACCAATCGGCCCAGCTCTGGACTACTTCACCCCCTTCCTATTCCCCGGCGACCGTGGTCGCATCTGGCCCTGGACTTTGTCACTGGGTTGCCCTCTTCTGAGGGGAACACGGTCGTTCTGACTATCGTGGACAGATTCAGCAAGTTCGCCCACTTTGTGCCAATTGCCAAGCTTCCCTCTGCCTCGGAGACGTCCGAGATCCTGGTTAGGGGAGGTTTTCAGGGTCCACGGGTTGCCCAGTGATATCGTTTCCGACCGTGGCCCTCAGTTTACCTCTGCTGTCTGGAAGTCCTTCTGTTTGGCCATTGGAGCTACAGTCAGTCTCACATCTGGTTTTCACCCCCAATCTAATGGTCAGGCGGAGAGAGCCAACCAGAAGATGGAATCCACGCTACGCTGCCTTGTCTCCTCCAACCCCACCTCCTGGGTCTCTCAGTTGCCTTGGGTTGAGTATGCCCACAATACTCTCCCTACATCTGCCACTGGGATGTCTCCCTTCCAGTGCCTGTATGGCTACCAACCTCCCTTGTTCCCTTCTCAGGAGAAGGAGCTCTCAGTGCCCTCTGTTCAGGCCCATATTCGTCGTTGCCACCGGACCTGGCATCGGGCCAGAAAGGCACTCCTTAGAGTTTCGGACCGGTATCAGCTCCAGGCGAATCGTCGCCGGATCCCCGCTCCCACCTATACCATCGGAGATAGGGTCTGGTTGGCCACACGGGATCTTCCTTTACGGACTGAGTCTAGGAAGTTGTTACCGAAGTTCATTGGTCCGTTTGTGGTGGAGAAGGTGATCAATCCGGTGGCAGTTCGACTCAAACTACCGAGGACGCTCAGAGTCCATCCCACCTTTCATGTCTCCTGCCTCAAGCCTGTTTTCCTCAGTCCTCTGTTGCCTCCTCCGCCTCCTCCTCCTCCTCCTCGGATGATCGGAGGTGGTCCTGCCTACACGGTGCGACGCATCATGGATTCCAGACGGCGGGGCCGGGGTTTCCAGTATCTCGTGGACTGGGAGGGGTATGGTCCTGAGGAGAGGAGTTGGATTCCGCGGCGACAGATCCTAGATGCTGACCTCATTCGTGACTTCTACCGCCTCCATCCTGGCGCTCCGGGGAGTCCGCCCGGTGGCGTTCGGTCGGAGGGGGGTACTGTAACGATCCCTGCAGTCTGAGTCGGTTTCTGTCTGGGTACTAGTTTTTCTGCTCGGGATCTCCAGTTTCCCGAGGGTTCTGGAACGCTCCCTGCCTGGTTGCCGGGCAACGTTGCTAGGCGGGAGCTCTCTTGATTTCCGCACCTGCATCCCATCAGCAATCTGCACACCTGGTCCTGATCATCACCCTTCTTAGGCTCTGTCCTAACATCCATTCCCTGCCGGATCGTTAGCCATGAACAGTATGTTTATCAGTGGATCAGCCTTAGAGCATGTAGCGTTAGTTTTGTTGTTTTGCACCTTGTTTGCTTGTTTTGTACTTACCTCCGTTTTGTTCCATCTGCAGTCACTCATCCGGAACCTTCACCCAACCTCTGCCTGATGGTCGGCGGCTGCCGAGCCATTACTGGACCTACCACTGCACCCTCAACAACCCATCCACGCCACCCGCTCTGTTCCCTGGATTATTCAGCCTCACTCGTGGATCTATTAAATAAACACTCACCTTTGTTTCAACCTACCTTGTCCTGGTCTGCTTCTGGGTTCTGGCTTAGTAAACCGTGACACATTCCTTCAGTGATTGAGTCAATGCATGGGGTGCGCTTCTTCTCTAAGCTAGATCTCAGGAGTGCATACAACCTGGTGCGTGTTTGGGAGGGGGATGAGTGGAAGATAGCATTCAGCACAACCACGGGGCATTATGAATACCTGGTGATGCCCTACGGTTTGATGAATGCTCCATCCGTTTTCCAGTCCTTTGTGAATGAGGTGTTTCGGGACATGCTTGGTCGCGGTGTGGTGGTCTACATCGATGACATCCTGGTGTATTCTGCTATGCGCACCGAGCATGTGTCCCTGGTTCGCAAAGTGCTGGTCCGACTGTTGGAAAACAACCTTTATGCCAAGGCAGAGAAGTGTATGTTTTTCCAGCAGTCCGTCTCCTTCCTCAGATACCGCTTACCACCTCAGGTGTGGAGATGGAGGGAGATCGCATTTCAGCCGTGCGTAATTGGCAGACTCCAACCACGGTTAAGGAGGTGCAGTGCTTCATTGGCTTTGCCATCTACTATCGGAGGTTTATCCGGGGCTTTGGCAAGGTCGCAGCTCCCATTACATCCCTGTTGAAGGGTGGGCCGTCCCGGCTCCGCCTGTCTGCTGAGGCTGACCTGGCCTTCAGGAGACTGCGGGGTCTGTTCACCTCAGCCCCGGTACTGGCCCACCCCGATCCATCACTACCATTCGTAGTGGAGGTGGATGCGTCCGAGGTAGGGATAGACGCTGTACTGTCCCAACGCTCGGGCACGCCACCCAAGCTCCGCCCCTGTGCCTTCTTCTCTAAGAAGCTCAGCCCGGCGGAGCAGAACTACGACGTTGGTGATCGGGAGCTGTTGGCTGTTGTCCGAGCTTTGACCGTGTGGAGGCATTGGCTCGAAGGGGCGAAACACCCTTTCCTCGTCTGGATGGACCACCGTAACCTGGAGTACATCCGAGCAGCAAGGAGGCTGAATCCTCGCCAGGCCAGGTGGGCCCTATTCTTCACCCGGTTTGATTTTACACTGTCATACATGCCGGGTACAAAGAACGTGAAGGCAGACGCACTGTCCCGGTTGTATAACACAGAGGAGAGGCCCAGAGACAACACCCCCATACTCCCGGCCTCCTGCATTGTGGCGATGGACGCGGATATAGAGCAGGCATTACGCACAGATCCATCTCCACCTCAGTGTCCAGCTGGGCTGCGGTACGTGCCTGCTCTTATCCGTGATCGTTTGATCTTCTGGGCACACACGTCACCCTCCTCTGGTCACCCAGGTATCGGTCGTACAGTGCGCTGCTTGATCGGAAAGTACTGGTGGCCTTCTTTGGCTAAGGACGTGAGGGTGTACGTCTCCTCCTGCTCGGTGTGCGCCCAGAGTAAGTCTCACCTTAGTATTGATTTTTTGACTGATCTTCCCCTCTCCCAAGGTAACACCACCATCCTGGTTGTTGTGGACCGCTTTTCCAAGTCCTGCCGCCTCCTTCCTCTCTCCGCCACTCCTCTACTAACCTAACACCATTCCAATGTGTTTTAGGTTACCAACCGGTTCTGGCAACGTGGCACCAGAGCCAGACTGAGGCTCCTGCGGTGGATGACTGGTTTCGGTGCGCGGAGGAGACGTGGGACGCTGCCCACGTTCACCTCCAGCGCGCCGTGCGTCGTCAGAAGGCCAATGCTGACCGTCACCGCAGTGAGGCCCCGATCTTCGTACCGGGATATCGGGAGAGATTATACAAAGAGCCTGACAGAATCCCTCTGTAATGGATCCACAGTGAGACCCCTCCATTTATACAGCTAATGAGATGTGGTTATAGAGCAGAGGTGAGTGGGACAGTGCTACTATACTGTATGTGGGGGGATAACTCGCGTCCGTCAGGATCAGAGTAGTTAGCTGCTAAATATCTGTTTAACGATAATGGGCGAGACATAGAGAGATGATTAGAGTAAGAGAGGCAAGGTAGTATAGCTGTGTGGGGATTTATCTGATCTGAAGAGGGCCCTCAGGGGCTTTGGTGTAGACGGCTGATTAAGGGTATTCTCTCTTGTCATAACATCCAACCTTGAACAGTATCCCAGTGTGCACCTCACCTCTTCTCACACCATTGAGTCATTGCTCGTGCCATGCGGCCACGACAACCCCTCCCAAAATTATTGGATCTGTCATTGAACTAAGACCCCTTCAGACTGTTTACAGTATATCAGCTGGTGATGTTGCCTGTCCATTTAGCATTTTCCCTTTACATTTCCATATTACTTTGTCAGGAGACATATCAGCCAAAATGTTGGTTGTGGGCTCAATACTAAGAGGGATAGATAGAGAGAGACAGCTGAAAATATGTTTACTGGGTCTGAGAGGTGGCAGCAGCTGCAGACATGTCAGTGTCCCACATACAGTACAGTACAGTACTCTGGCTGTTTTTGGCAGGTCTGGAGGAACAGGGTTGAAGGAGGCCGGAGGAGAGGACTGCAGGGGAGCTTCTCTCTCGCTGCAGCTGGAAACTAAGCACTGTTCTGTTCGTCTGAGTCACACCCCACAGCATACAGCCTCTATCATCTTCTGTCAGAAGTCAGCAGGACAGAACGGCTGCCTAAGCAACCCAGGAGTCCCCTCCCAGTCACAGGAGGAGGGGGGAGGGATGGGGGAGGAGAGAGAAGGGAGAGAAGGGAGGAGAGAGCAAGAGAGTGGGAGGGATTGGGGATGAGAGGGGACGAAGGGGGAGGGATTGGGGAGGAGAAGGGAGGACAGAGAGGAGTGAGGAGAAGGGAAGCAAGGAAGGAGGGGAGGAGAGGGTAGGAGGATGGGGGAGAAGAGAAGGGAGGAGAGGAGAATAGAGGAGGATGGTGGGGGAGAGAGGGACGGAGAACATAGTCCAGTCCTGTGTAAAAACACATGTAGGATCCGCAGGGGGATCAGAGGCCCCAATCACAGCTGGCAGTCAGACATATGTGTTGGGTGGAATGGGAGTCCAGGCTAGCTGCAGTGGGTTACCCCAGGTCACTGCACAAGTGATAGCCCCTGTTCATCAAACAGTGTAAAGGCCTAGAGAATAGAACAGACTATAGAGTGTATACACCATCCCCCCATAATAGCTCACAGGAACAAATGTATGTGTGCAAGTGTGAGCCTTTTCTGTGTTTGTGTGTGTTTGTGAGTGTGCGTTTGGGTGCGCGTGTGTGAGAGAGCCAGAGAGTCAGTGAGAGAGAGTGGTAATGAGAGTATGCATGTTTTCTAGCGTAGTGGACTCAGTAGAATAGTGACAAACTGATAGTGACAGGTCACGAGAGGGCCGGGAAGAAACAGAGGGGGGCCAGAGTTGTCATCTCTCATCCCTCAGCGCTGGGCCTCGCTGGCACAAAACAGAGAACAGCAGAGAGCAGAGAGAACAAGCCTTCTGGTGCCCTGAGCCAGCAAGGACATACAGTTTGTCTGTCCCTAGACCACCCTCCTTTACAATAGGCTGAGGGTGCGGATCCGTCGGTAACCGCCCAGTTCCGCCCCTGTCCCGCCCCCTGGATCCCGCTGGAAAGATCTGTATCATGTTCCGTGCATGTGTTTCTTTACCTCTACCTAATGCACACATTTTTGTGGCCACCCTCCCTTCACATTTCTCACTGTCAATCGTGAATGATAATTCTTCAAGTTTTACTGGTGAAATGTCCATGCAGCATCTGCATGCCAACCATTTGATCTCAATCAGTTTCATGGGAATGTGCATTTAGATATTTTTAGTTATGTACAGTGTTGTTTCAAATGATGTATTGTGAGTGAATTTTAGAGCAGATGGTGTTAACAGACTGGAGCATAACTGTGTTTTGTTTCAATCAAACACTTATTTTGTCTAGTGGTGTGAACTGTTGAGTTGTGGCTGTGTGGCCATTTGAGCATTTGCACAATCATCCTAAAACCTAATAAGAAATGAGGTGGTGTTTTCTTTCTTACAGTAATGTTATACTATGCTATTATATTTGGTTGTGTATGTACAATACAGTGTTATTTTGGCAGCTATTTTAGATGCAGTTTTAGTCTTAATTTAGTCCTATTCACATTTTGGTAATTTCGTCCTTGTTAGTTTGAGTTATTATCAGTTGACTGAGTGCATTTTTTAAACTTCCATTATGTGTACATTCAGATAGCCTTGTCCAACTAGGCCTAATATCTCTGCAGTCAATGCCTGGAGTTAGTACATCTTATTAGTGCTTGAGGTGATAACAACAGTGGACCTTGATTTGGGGTGATACGTTCAAGGTTTTTTAATGATCAGGGTTTGTCAAATTCATAGCTGCAGTATATTTTTGGAATAACACCATTGGTGTGCTTTTGCATGACGGTTCAAGGTTAAGTTCTGTCTCAGAAGTCAACGCTGAAAGCTGAGGTGGAGTTGAAGAAGCTAATTATGGACCAACACTTTAGGGGATGTTTGCCTCTGGAGGAAGTGCAAACCTGGCAGGGGAGTTGTGTTTCTGCTGACTCTTACAACTGCAGCCTGTCAGTGGATATTACTGTACGTGTGTTTTTGTGAGAGTGTGAATGTTTATGCTATAACGTGTGTTTGTGTGTGTGTGTGTGTGTGCGTGAGTGTGTGTGTGCACAAGTAGTGTACGTTTAGCTAGTAGCACTACCCTATATTTCTTTGCAGTGTGAAGTGTCTCCAGGTACAGAGGTGAGAGAGAGAGAGAGAGTTTTCCCCTCAGTGCAGGAACCATTAGTCAGAATGCAGGTGATTTATTGGTTGTCTCCTTCCAGAATTTAAATTAACTGTGCTGCTGTACAGGGGAGGCAAGGGAGGGAGGGACACAGGGGGAGACATGGGGAGGGAGGTAGGGGGAGGGAGAGACAGTGCTTTTTGGTTGCTCCCATTTGTGCTCTATCGCTCACTCAATCTGACTCCCTCTCTTTTGTCTCTCCCCCCCCCTCTCTCTCTCTCTCCCTTCCCTCTCTCCTCCCCATCTCGCTCTCTATCATGGGAGAAATTAGGATCGCTTTCTGGCTCCAGGTGTGCCAGTCAGTTGTTCATCTCTCATGAGTCTTTTAGATGACTAAGCAGGAGAAATGTACAGTGAGATGGGACTGATTCTCTTTCAGAGACAAAAAGAAGCCAACAACAAATAGCAAATCAGACAGTACATAAATAAGCTAAGTGTGCAGTGAAAGGGCTTAGACAAAGTACTGAGGCCACCATTACATTACAGATTATTGATCTATCACATTCACAACACACTTCCCCTTTAAGTTCAAGGTTGTTTAAGTTTGCTAAAGATGAAAGGAATGGGATAGTCGTTCAGGACAGACAGTAACAAGAGTTAAGTAGTTAAAAGTTTTCTGAGAATCAGCACAATGTTTTCTGAGTATCCGAGTTAAAGGTTTTCTGAGTATCCGAGTTAAAGGTTTTCTGAGTATCAGCGCCATGCACTTGCCACTACTATGATCAAGCATAACCATCAACATATGACATAGTCCTATAAGTATAAATAATAAACGTGCCTCTGCTTGCTGTATCAGTGCTATGGGACATAGTATGTAAGAGTAATCATAGCACCTCTCATTATATCAAGCTGTGTCTTTCCCTCCTCTCAGATCTATATTAATGATGTTCTGTAGCATACACTCCTACCTGACGGCTAGATGATGTATAATTGAGAGAGGAGACATCCTGGAGTGGAACACAGATCGCTGATGATGAGCGTGACTCACAGCCATGCATTCCAAGTTCATCAGAATTCTTTCCACATTGCTCATGATTAATCTAGACCACTTCATTACCATAAATACTTAAGGAGACAAAGCTTGTGGGTTATAGGCAATCCAAGAGCTATGTGTTTGTGAGTGGGTATCATTATTTGAGTGAGTGTGTGTGCTAGTTTATATGTGCTATCATTGTGTCTGTGTGTTACTGTAGTGTGTGCCTTTGTGTGTGTGTTTTGCTCTGATATTAGCTGAGATGTTTCTAGCTAGAGATATGCTTTTTCAGCGTATATTATTATCCTCAATTGTCTCAATGTCTTCCCCCTACTTCCTCCCCAGCTCCTCAGGCCAAACTGTATGTAGTGATATGATTACGCATCTATTTCCCCCATGAGTCTCCTCGTCCCTTTGTGTACTTAAGCGCTTACTGCTGAACAGTAATAAGGAGCCACACAATTATATCATACCTCAATGATGTCAATATTTACATTGCCACAAAGCACTTGATGCTGTTGAATATTTCGGACTAATTTTAGATGGATGCTGTTAAGGTAGTTAAGGACATTGGAGGGCACTTGAGTGCTCAGACTCTGAGTGTTGGAGATCTGAAGTCTAGAAGTAAAGAGCTTGGCCTTGCCTCAGTGAAATATACAGCAAGACGCCTGTACGCCTAATAAGTCGTTCTCAACATTCAAGTAAAGAAATCTACAGGTCTAGAATCTATGGTAAGAAATCTATGGCTTGCTGGACTTTACTACTTTAGTTGAGACAGCCCTGACAAAATGAACCTACTTTTAAAATACAGTGATAACCCTCAGGCCATAAGCTAAAACATAAGCTTACTGTATATTAATGTCTTTATGGTGTCTTCTCAATTCAAAAAAGGTGATGAATGACAAAAGTTCAGTGAGCTGAAAGGATGGAGGTAGCCTCTTCCCCTCCTCTTCTACCATCCATCCATCCTGTCTCTAGAGAAACACACCACTTCACACCAGCCTCCCCTCCCATGGGAGGGACAATTCCTTCATGGTTCGTCCAAAGCACTTTAGCGATGCTGTGAGCGAAGCCAGGTCACCCTAGCTGTGCTCCTACTGAGGCTTTGACAGGCCCCTGTCTCCTGGATGATGGGAACCACTCTGGGATTTCTCCCCTGGGTCACATAAAAGAGAGGAAAATCAGACAACCCAAAAGTCTCCCATTTATTTATATATTTTGTCAGTACAAATAGGTTTTTGAGAGCACTCAAAAACTCAACAAAATAAGACTTTTCCCCCCATTTGTATTTTTTTTACCAAAACCTTAGAAAAACATTTCAATCAATTGATACTACACAACACAGACACAAAAGCCGCATTTATATCTGGTTCTAACATGGATCCTTTGTCCTCATCTTGTCACGCCCTGGCTCTGGGGACTCTTTAATGTTGAGCTAGGGTGTTAGTTCCTATGTTTAGTTGTTCTATGTGTTTATTCTAGATCGTTTAGATCTATGTTGGTCAGGGTGGTTCCCAATCAGAGGCAGCTGTAGCTCGTTGTCTCTGATTGGGAACCATACTTAGGCAGCCTGTTTTGCACAGTTGATTGTGGTATCTTGTTCTGTATAGGTTTGTGTTGGTGATCCTTTAGACTTCACGTATCGTTTTGTTGTTGGTTTAAAGTACTCATTAAAAGATGTACGCCTATCACGCTGCGCCTTGGTCTGCCTCTTACAACGATCGTGACACATCTTGTCCACATTCTGATTGTGCCCACATTTTTTGACAGGTGTAGACGATTAAAAGATGCATCATGATCGTATTGTGATCAGATCTTCCTGGCCACCTCCAGAGGTAGTCAGGCACACATTGTATCTCGATATACCGTCCTCTAAAATCATTGACAGGTGGCACAACTGATTTAGCCCTCATACTACCGACTTGGGTCGGTAGTATCATAGCCTAAAGGTGGTTCATTCAATTCTTCAAAATGTTAATGTATTTTTCAATCAACTTGTTTTTAATAAATCTAAATAATTGTTCAGTGTTTCCGTATCAATAAAGACTTTTAAAAAATGGAAGCCCTCAGCAAAAAACACCTACAGTTATTCTGTCTATAGTAATTTGAAACTGTAGATATGACCTTTATTTTTTCAGGAGACATAACAAGTTATCCATACCACCAAAGGGTGGAGGGGGACCTGTATCAGTGATTTTGACTCCCCATGTACCCGCCTAAGATTCTACTTTTCTATACCACGTATTGTCTGACTGTGTACAAAACCAAAATTACCTTATTTTTGTGCATATAAAAATGTGACAATGGTATAAAATGTCTGCCAATGTTATAAATAATTGATACAACTGCAATACAAAACTCAGATACAGTCTGAATCTACACAGAGCGATGTATTGGTGTGTATTTTCTGAAAAGTAGTTATTCTACGGCAAATCAAAACATTTATTTATTTGAATCCAGGTTTCTCTGGAGATATAATATTAAGTTATACATATACTCAGAGGGTGGAGGGGGACCTGTTGAAGTAGATAGACAGATCACATGCAGAAATGAAGCTCCTTATGTACTCGCCTATGGTTATAACTGGTTATAACTAGGTATGACCATGTACACAATCAAAATTACCTTACATATATGATTAGTTGCAGTCAAAACAGCTCATAAAAGTCTGTCAGTGGTATAATTATTTGGTAGAACTGCAATACAAAAACCAGCTACCATCTAAATGTACACATAGTGCTGTATTGGTGTGTATTCTTCGAGAAATAGTTATTCTATGGGAAATGTTATATAACCCCCTAGAGTCGATTGGCCATAAGCTAAAACATAAGCTTACTGTATATTAATGTCTTTATGGTGTCTTCTCAATTCAAAAAAGGTGATGAATGACAAAAGTTCAGTGAGCAACTTTTGTCATAATAATGCAACTCCGTGGAATGTCAGTTCGCTACGCTAGCGTGTCGTGGAACACACCTTCCACGTCGTTCATTATTTTCCATAGAATGCATAGCCCCTCGTGGATTATCCCTTACATAATCTACATCTGCAACTTGTTATGGCATTTGGGTTGCTATAATATTTGGTTTGAAGTGACTTTGAAGATTTGGGCATGCTTTTTGAAGCATCCTGCCATAGGCCCTACCACTCCCATTGGTTCACTAGCAGCGATGCTAATGCTGGCTGTGGGGTAGGTAAATAAAGAAAACTAAGGCATATTTTTGGTCATTATCTCTCAGGATAAATGGATGAATCACTTGTCAATAAAATTAAGTATATTTAAAACGTTGGTGTGCCGCCCCTTTAAATGGCACTTGTTTTTACCAGATAAATATGACAAAAGTATTATTTACCTTAAAATTCTTGGTAAGCAACTCCAGTGTATATTTGGCCTTGTGTTTTAGGTAATTGTCCTGCTGAAAGGGGAATTTGTCTCCCAGTGTCTGTTGTCTGTTGGAAAGCAGACTGAACCAAGTTTTCCTCTAGGATTTTGACTGTGCTTAGCTCTATTCCATTTATTTTGATCCTTAAAAACTCCCCAGTCCTTGCCAATGACAAGCATACCTATAACATGATGCAGTCACCACCATGCTTGAACATTTGAAAAGTGGTACTCAGTGATGTGTTGGGTTTGCCCCATACATAACGCCTTGTATATACTTTAGTGCCTTATTGCAAACAGGATTATTCTGTACAGGCTTCCTTCTTTTCACTCTGTCATTTATGTTAGTATTGTAGAGTAACTGTAGCTCAGTTGGTAGAACATGGCGATTGCAACGCCAGGGTTGTGGGTTCATTTCCCACCGGGGGCCAGTATGAAAAATGTATGCACTCACTAACTGTAAGTCGCTCTGGATAAGAGCATCTGCTAAATGACAAAAAAATAAACTGAACTACTACAATGTTGTTGATCCATCCTCAATTATCTCCTATCACAGCCATTAAACTCTGTAACTGTTTTAAAGTCGCCATTGGCCTCATGGTGAAATCCCTGAGCGGTTTCCTTCCTCTCCGGCAACTGATTAGGAAGGACGCCTGTATCTTTGTAGTGACTGGGTGTATTGATACACCATCCAAAGTGTAATTAATAACTTCCCCATGCTCAAAGGGATATTCAATGTCAGTTTTTTTTTTTTTTACCCAGCTACCAATATGTGCCCTTATTTGCGAGGCATTGGAAACTGTGTTTGAAATTCACTGTTCGACTGAGGGACCTTACAGATAATTGTATATATGGGATAGAAAAAACCACTGCACCACTGTGCCACTCCCGAGTGGCGCAGTGGTCTAAGGCGCTGCATCACAGTGCTAGCTGTGCCACTAGCGATCCTGGTTTAAATCCAGGCTCTGCCGTAGCTGGCCGTGACCGTGAGTCCCATGGGGCGGCGCACAATTGTCCAGGGTAGGGGAGGGAATGGCCGGCAGGGATGTACCTCAGTTGGTAGAGCATGGCGTTTGCAACGCCAGGGTTGTGGGTTCGATTCCCAGTATGAAAAAATAATAATGTATGCACTCACTAACTGTAAGTCGCTCTTGATAAGAGCGTCTGCTAAATGACTAAAATGTAATAGTCATAACAAAAACCTTTTATGTGACTTGTTAAGCACATTATTACTCCTGAACTTATTTAGGTTTGCCATAAAAATAGGGGTTGAATACTTATTGACTCAAGACATTTCAGCTTTTCATTTTTAATTATTATTTTTTAAATAAATGTAAAAACATAATTCCACTTTGACATTATGGGGTGTTGTATATAGGCCAATGACACAGAATCAAAATTTTGAATTCAGGCTGTAACAGTCAAGGTGTGTGAATACTTTCTGAAGGCACTGTATGTGGAATGTACTTTGGAAGAAAACAAATGAAGGGACAAATGTATATATTTACGTTCAACATAATATGCAAATTCAGTATAATTTAGCAATTTCGCAGTCAATTTCGTAGTCGGTTTTTATTTTATTTCAGAAAACATTATTTACATGTCTAATGATGTTTTGATAAGAATTAAGTTGATATTTTGCTATGATTGTTGCTTTTTCCAATAGTTTCTTCTTGGAGTCGAAATGACTTGTGGTCAATGAATTGTGGTCCTCTGTAGCTCAGCTGGTAGAGCACGGCGCTTGTAACGCCAAGGTAGTGGGTTCGATCCCCGGGACCACCCATACACAAAAATGTATGCACGCATGACTGTAAGTTGCTTTGGATAAAAGCGTCTGCTAAATGGCGTATTATTATTATGACCCCAGTTGTTAATCCATGTATGTCAAATATGTTGGTGGTAAGAGGGTTAAGGCATCAATATGTGTCTTAAAATGAATTAATAAATATTAATTTGCATACAGGGTGAGACCAGGAAATGTGTTCACAATGCAGACACAGTGGATGGATAAAATACACATCTTAATACCATGTGTAGACATATTTCTGAAGATGTGGTCACAATCAGAATGTGGACAAGATCAAGACACATGATGCATGGTAGTGTCAGGTATACAGTGCCTTCGGAAAGTATTCAGACCCCTTGACTTATTCCACATTTGGTTCCATTACAGCCTTATTCTAAAATTGATGGAAGAAAAAAAATCACCAATCTACACACAATACCCCATAATGACAAAGCAAAAACAGGTTTTTATACATTTTTACATAAAAATAAAACAGAAATACCTTATTTACATAATTATTCAGACCCTTTGCTATGAGACTGGACATTGAGCTCAGGTGCATCCTGTTTCCATTGATCATCCTTGAGATGCTTCTACAACTTGATTGGAGTCCACCTGTGGTAAATTCAATTGATTGGACATGATTTGGAAAGGCATACACCTGTCTATATAAGGTCCCACAGTTGACAGTGCATGTCAGTGCAAAAACCAAGCCATGAGGTCGAAGGAATTGTCCGTAGAGCTCCGAGACAGTATTGTGTCGAGGCACAGATCTGGGGAAGGGTACCAAAAAATTTCTGCAGCATTGAAGGTCCCCAAGAACACAGTGGCCTCCATCATTCTTAAATGGAAGAAGTTTGAAACCACCAAGACTATTCCTAGAGCTGGCCGCCTGGCCAAACTGAACAATCGGGGGAGAAGGGCTTTGGTCAGGGAGGTGACCAAGAATCCAATGGTCACTCTGACAGAGCTCTAGAGTTCCTCTGTGAAGATGGGAGAACCTTCCAGAAGGACAACCATCTCAGCAGCACTCCACCAATCAGGCCATTATGGTAAAGAGGACAGACGGAAGCCACACCTCAGTAAAAGGTACATGACAGCCCGCTTGAAGTTTGCCAAAAGGCACCTAAAGACTCTCAGACCATGAGAAACAAGATTCTCTGGTCTGATGAAACCAAGATTGAACTCTTTGGCCTGAATGCCAAGTGTCACGTCTGGAGGAAACCTGGCAACAACCCAACGGTGATGCATGGTGATGGCAGCATCATGCTGTGTGGATGTTTGTCAGCGGCAGGGACTGGGAGACTAGTCAGGATCGAGGCAAAGATGAACGGAGCAAAGTACAAAAAGATCCTTGATGAAAACCTGCTCCAGAGTGCTCAGGACCTCAAACTGGGGCAAAGGTTCACCTTCCAACAGGACAACGACTCTAAGCACACATCCAAGATGCAGGAGTGGCTTGGGACACGTCTATGAATGTCCTTGAGTGGCCCAGCCAGAGCCCGGACTTGAACCCAATCGAATATCTCTGGAGAGACCAGAAAATATCTGTGCAGCAACGCTCCCCATCCAACCTGACAGAGCTTGAGAGGATCTGCAGAGAAGAACGGGAGAAACTCCCCAAATACAGGTGTGCCAAGCTTGTATCATCATACCCAAGAAGACTCGGTGATGCATGGTGATGGCAGCATCATGCTGTGTGGATGTTTTTCAGCGGCAGGGACTGGGAGACTAGTCAGGATCGAGGCAAAGATGAACGGAGCAAAGTACAGAAAGATCCTTGATGAAAACCTGCTCCAGAGTGCTCAGGACCTCAGACTGGGGCAAAGGTTCACCTTCCAACAGGACAACGACTCTAAGCACACATCCAAGATGCAGGAGTGGCTTGGGACAAGTCTATGAATGTCCTCGTCTGACCATGTGTTCTCGCATACCCCGAGAGCATCTGGTCAGCGGGGTGGTGGCACAGGAATCCTCATCTCTCCCAAGTGGACATTCAAAATTTTTCCCCTAACCCATCTGTCTATCTCCTCATTTGAATTCCATGCTGTCACAGTCACTAGCCCATTTAAGCTTAATATCCTTGTCATCTATCGCCCTCCAGGTTCCCTTGGAGAGTTCATCAATGAGCTTGACGCCTTGATAAGTTCCTTTCCTGAGGATGGCTCACCCCTCACAGTTCTGGGGGATTTCAACCTCCCTATGTCTACATTTTACTCATTTCTCTCTGCCTCCTTCTTTCCACTCCTCTCCTCTTTTGACCTCACCCTCTCACTGTCCCCCCCTACTCACAAGGCAGGCAATACACTTGACCTCATCTTTACTAGATGCTGTTCTTCTACTAATCTCACTGCAACTCCCCTCCATGTCTCTGACCACTACTTTGTATCCCTTTCTCTCTCGCTCTCCTCCAACACTACTCACTCTGCCCCTACACAGATGGTAATGCGCCGTCGCAACCTTCGCTCTCTCTCTCCCGCTACTCTCTCCTCTTCCATCCTATCATCTCTTCCCTCTGCTCAATCCTTCTCCCTCCAATCTCCTGATTCTGCCTCCTCAACCCTCCTCTCCTCCCTTTCTGCATCCTTTGACTCTCTATGTCCCCTATCCTCCCGGCCGGCTCGGTCCTCCCCTCCAGCTCCGTGGCTTGATGACTCATTGCGAGCTCACAGAACAGAGCTCCGGGCAGCTGAGCGGAAATGGAAGAAAATTAGACTCCCTGCGGACCTGGCATCTTTTCACTCCCTCCTCTCTACATTTTCTTCATCTGTTTCTGCTGCTAAGGCCACTTTCTACCACGCTAAATTCCAAGCATCTGCCTCTAACCCTAGGAAGCTCTTTGCCACATTCTCCTCCCTGCTGAATCCTCCCCCCCCTCCCTCTCTGTGGATGACTTCGTCAACCACTTTGAAAAGAAGGTTGACGACATCCGATCCTCGTTTGTTAAGTCAAATGACACTGCTGGTCCTGCTCACACTGCCCTACCCTATGCGTTGACTTCTTTCTCCCCTCTCTCTCCAGATAAAATCTTGCGACTTGTGACTGCAGGCCGCCCAACAACCTGCCCGCTTGACCCTATCCCCTCCTCTCTTCTCCAGACCATCTCCGGTGACCTTCTCCCCTACCTCACCTCGCTGATCAACTCATCCTTGACCGCTGGCTATGTCCCTTCCGTCTTCAAGAGAGCGAGAGTTGCACCCCTTCTCAAAAAACCAACACTCGATCCCTCTGATGTCAACAACTACAGACCAGTATCCCTTCTTTCTTTTCTCTCCAAAACTATTGAGCGTGCCGTCTTTAGCCAACTCTCTTGCTATCTCTCTCAGAATGACCTTCTTGATCCAAACCAGTCAGGTTTCAAGACTGGTCATTCAACTGAGACTGCTCTTCTCTGTGTCACGGAGGCTCTCCGCACTGCTAAAGCTAACTCTCTCTCCTCTGCTCTTGTCCTTCTAGACCTGTCTGCTGCCTTTGATACTGTGAATCATCAGATCCTCCTCTCCACCCTCTCCGAGCTGGGCATCTCCGGCGCGGCTCACTCTTGGATTGCGTCCTACCTGACCGGTCGCTCCTACCAAGTGGCGTGGTGAGAAGCTGTCTCCGCACCACGTGCTCTCACCACTGGTGTCCCCCAGGGCTCAGTTTTAGGCCTTCTCCTATTCTCGCTATACACCAAGTCACTTGGCTCTGTCATATCCTCACATGGCCTCTCCTATCATTGCTACGCTGACGACACACAACTAATCTTCTCCTTTCCCCCTTCTGATAACCAGGTGGCGAATCGCATCTCTGCATGTCTGGCAGACATATCAGTATGGATGACGGATCACCACCTCAAGCTGAACCTTGGCAAGACGGAGCTGCTCTTCCTCCCGGGAAAAACCTGCCTGTTCCATGATCTCGCCATCACGGTTGACAACTCCGTTGTGTCCTCCTCCCAGAGTGCGAAGAGCCTTGGCGTGACCCTGGACAACACCCTGTCGTTCTCCGCTAACATCAAGGCGGTGACCCGATCCTGTAGGTTCATGCTCTACAACATTCGAGAGTACTGACCCTGCCTTACACAGGAAGCGGCACAGGTCCTAATACAGGCACTTGTCATCTCCCGTCTGGATTACTGCAACTCGCTGTTGGCTGGGCTCCCTGCCTGTGCCATTAAACCCCTACAACTTATCCAGAATGCTGCAGCCCGTCTGGTGTTCAACCTTCCCAAGTTCTCTCACGTCACCCCCCTCCTCCGCACACTCCACTGGCTTACAGTTGAAGCTCGCATCTGTTACAAGACCATGGTGCTTGCCTATGGAGCTGTGAGGGGAACGGCACCTCCGTACCTTCAGGCTCTGATCAGTCCCTACACCCAAACGAGGGCATTGCGTTCATCCACCTCTGGCCTGCTGGCTCCCCTTCCTCTGCGGAAGCATAGTTCCCGCTCAGCCCAGTCAAAACTGTTCGCTGTTCTGGCACCCCAATGGTGGAACAAGCTCCCTCACGACGCCAGGACAGCGGAGTCACTCACCACCTTCCGGAGACATTTGAAACCCCACCTCTTTAAGGAATACCTGGGATAGGATAAAGTAATCCTTCTACCCCTCCCTTACCCCAACCCACCCCCCCCAAAAATTTTTTTATAAAAATAATAATAAATAAATACACATTGTAAAGTGGTTATCCCACTGGCTATAAGGTGAATGCACCAATTTGTAAGTCGCTCTGGATAAGAGCGTCTGCTAAATGACGTAAATGTAATGTAAATATAAAAAGACTCGAGGCTGTAATCGCTGCCAAAGGTGCTTCAACAAAGTACTGGTAAAGGGTCTGAATACTTATGTAAATGTAATAATAAATTAGCACCCAAAAAAAAAAAAAGTTTTTTGCTTTGTCCTTATGGGGTATTGTGTGTGGATTGATGAGGGGAAAAAAACAATTTAATCAATTTTAGAATAAGGCTATAACATAACAAAATGTGGAAAAAGTCAAGGGGACTGAATACTTTCCGAAGGCACTGTAAACAAGGCTAAACGGGTGGTATTGTCTGCCCAAACAGTGGAGAATTGATCAATACCTTGTGTGTATTTCCTTTCCCACTCCCATGTTCAGAATGGTTTCCTAGACTGCAATTTGTTGTGGGAAGGGAAGTATTGTATAATGTCACAGGCAGACAAATCAAGCCATCACCTTCACAAGACGCTTCACTGTACCAGGTTCACAGTGCCTTCCATGGCTCTTATCAAATCTCTTGGTCAGCTGCCATTCCAGTCAAAGCCTAATTCCCATACTTTACCCCAACTCACTATCCAATTCCATTTTACCTGCCACTATCCCACATTTGCCATTTGCTGGGCATTTGCCATTATGGCCACTAGACTTTGGCATGGTCTGCCACAGGGGGCCAGGCTTGCAGATTCAGTGCCTCTTTTTAAATCCCTGCTGAAGGCACTTTTATAAAGATGCTTTGGTAGCACTTTATAATAACTCCACGGAATAAAGCATTTATAATGGATTAGTAAATCATTTGTTAATCATTACTCCATTCAGAAGATGTTGAATATGGGTCCTTATAAACCATTTACTTAGTTGTCTTTTTGCATGGCCTCATCTGAAGTGTGGGCTATTTATACTTTATAAATACTTTATAAATGTTTTGAGTGACCAGTGTAATTTCTCACAAAAAGATGGACATGCTTCCAGTGCTTCAGTCTTTTAAACTCAGACTATTTTTGCACATGGCTTTGTTTGGTGGCACCTTTACTGGGCCTTTAAACATAGTAACTCTTTAAACATAATGAGATAGTTCAGCAAAATAATCTATTCAGGTATTTGTTTCCTTACCCTGTCAGCAGTTCTATGGACTGCTCTTAATCTCTCATGGACCGAAGAATCTGTTGCGACAATGACGCAATGCATAGGATAAGGAGTAGTTTCGGAGTTTGGGTTTTCATCACTGATTATTTGGACATACCAGGATTGGGCGAAGGCGGTGCTAACCTTCGACTGCTTCGCGTGTGTGGTGAAATTAGCAGGAGGTTTTGGTAGAAAAGTCACTGCCAAGAAACAATTTCAGACTAATAGTTTAAATTATACTCAGCCTAGTGCGTCTAAAGTTACACATCACACTACTTCAACAGTGTGACTGTTTTGGAATAACATTTCCAATATATTTTCTTAAACATCCTCTGTATTGTGTCCTTATTGTTTAACCATTCAGGGCTGGTCCTGGCCGGATCAAATCTGAACCAAATATAGACGTCTATGATTGGTTCAGATTTGGTCCGGACCAGACTAAAAACCAACGTCAGTGGACATGGAACTCAAGGCCGGTCCAGACTGCACCCAAAAAAATAAGTTCAGAAGACGTTGGCGTCGGTCCGTGCTTACTGAGGTGTAGCCTACCATGTAGGGCTGCAATGGAATTTTATGAATGCTATCCATGTGGTAGGTCTACTGTTTGTAAAACAGGCCATTACATTGGCTTTATTAGTCCTGATTCATGTGACTAATCAATTTGGCTATTTAAGCTCTGAATATCAGCTACCCAACTTATCAGGACTTATCCAGAGCCTATTTGCAATGTGTTTACACGGCAGGAAATCAGAAGTATTTAATTTTTCGCCATGATCAACTCGTCAATTTAGCCCAGAGGGTGAAACTCCTGGACAGCAGTTGTGTATAGCCTTATTGTCCATTCCATATTGTCCAATTTACTTTGACCTGTCCTGTTTTTAGGATATTTTGTTTGTTAACATGTCAGCACATTTTTTATTTGATTGGGCACCATTTAGGTTAGGCTATTTGATCGGAGAAACCTGCATGATGTAAAAAGTGTCTCATCATTACATTGTCATACATTTTATCTCCAGCCTGTAGGCTACAGAAAAGGCCACATAGCCTACTCTTTCTACAATATGCTATATCCAGGGTTGAAAATATAATTAATTTCTTCCCGGTACGGGACCAAGCGTGTGCAGCAAAAAAATGTATGGGCCTAATCATAGAATTCCATATACAGTTCCTATTAATTCAATAGGATCGCTGTTGGCCTAGTCGTAAAGATTTGTCATTTAACTTTTAAAATATATTACCATTTATTGTGGCATAAACACAACCAGTCAAGATGTTTTCATCTGATTGTCAAACAATCACTTCAAAGGGCTCCTTCATAGGCTACCCACACACGTTCATCCACTTGCAACATACTTCCAGACTCCAAACAGTGAATGAATGAGACATCTGTTACACAAAACACAAAAAAAGTGTAATGACAAATTTGGCTATTGTCATTAGGCCAGAATTGATGCGTCCACTGCTGTCTGCTCACGTTTCTGTGTCAGCCACTCATCTATGCCTTGGCAAAATGTAACTGTTCTCGTCGAACCACATTGCATGTGAGCATAGGCTATGCGTCCTGTGTTCAAGTCCATTCCCTCATTTGACATGCCTCTGACATGCGGTAATGAGAAAAAGTGGTGTAATAGCCTACAGTTTTCTTGACATTTAGTTTTAATTATTTTGACTGGCTCATGTTTTACCCTGGCTATATCTTCTACATGATTTATGTTAGATAATATTTTTGACGGAACGTTGGTGGAGCGCCGCAGCGATCCATCTCTCCAACAGAGAGGCAAGCTGGGAATAGGCAAACAAAATATTTTGCGCCCCTGCCTTTGACAAAGTGGCCACTGCTTATCACACGGCGGCATCAGCGCTAACCTAAAAAGCCCATATAACACTTGTTGAGAGAAATTAACATTGTTTTTGGGCAGAATTATGTGAGGTTTTGTGTTGCTGGAGGTGCGTCTTTGTCAGTTTAGCTCAGAAAATGCCACCCTCGTCAATCTGTCGCCATAGGCGGCCCCCTAATCCTGCCTAATGAGCGGGCCGGCCCTGTAACCATTGATACAGTATATTCTAGGGGCCATTTTGAGACCGTAAGGAGCGTCAGGTACTGCTGGATTGTCTATCAATGGCATGTCCAGCTTTTTGGGAGAAATTACACTGGTCACTCAAAACATTTATAAAGTATTTATAAAGTATAAATAGCCAACACAAATTAGATGAGGCCACACAACAAACGTAACTAATAGTAAATGGTTTATAAGGAACTATATTAAACATCTTATGAATCATTATTAAATATATTTTTTAAGTTGTTTACAAATGCATGAATAACTAGGTTACTAACATTTACAAATGTGGGAGTAATTATTAATAAATCATGAATAAACGATTTATTCATTCTCCTTCCTCCTGTCTTTGTTTCTTTGTTAGTACTTTTATTTTTATTATTTTATGATGTGAAGCACTTTGTTACTTGAAAAGCGGTATACAAATAAAGTTATTCTTATTAATATATTAAAACTTTCCTGGTAGATTGAATATCATTTCCCACAATTCTGCTCCACAGGTTGCCAAGCCCTGTCTCACCCTAATCCTTTCCAATCACTAACTTATCCTATATATTATTGTACTGTCTCATTCTATGCAACCTTTCACTGCTTGGAGACATTGTCCTTTGGCAGCGACCTCTGGGTGTGGCCAATTACAACAATGTGAGTGACACACCAAGCAGTCCAGCCAGGGAGAGCATCCAGAACCTATGGCTTGGGGACAGTGTTTGTTTGTGTGTGTGTGTGTGTGTGTGTGTGTGTGTGTGTGTGTGTGTGTGTGTGTGTGTGTGTGTGTGTGTGTGTGTGTGTGTGTGTGTGTGTGTGTGTGTGTAAGGTAGAGAGAGTTTTTCACACTGAAACCGTCTATCCATTAAACTCAGGCCAAAGGGTCTGACTCATTAAGGATTTCTGACTGCCATGACCTTGGCTTGCCTGACGACTCAAACTAAATGATTCCGCTTCTCTATCGTTCACTACATACTTCAGTCTGAGACTGCCATCATTGAAATTGTGTAACAAAACAAAGTCATTAGTGATGGGATAATCTCTAACCAATCAGAGTATCAAAGCCAATGACGAATTTTCTAAATGCTGCTATACCCATGTGTGTTTTGGCTCTGGCACAACCCATCGGTTTCTGGGACCAATCAGATGGTCTAGAATGAATTTCCATTCTAGAAATCGCTGAGGAGGTACTCAGATCCAGACTCATTGCGGAGAAGAAACTAACATCCGTGGGTGTGGCATAGCGTTTGGGCGGAGCAAGGAGTTTGGGTAGCCAGGCAAGCCCTAGGCACGACTTATGAGCGAAATGGAAATACTAAAAGACAAAAATCCATTAAATTGCAGCTGAATCACTTACAGTTGTGAGATGTTTCCACTTATGAATGTTATTACCTCCTAGCTTAGTTTTCTTTCAATACATATTGACATTTACCTGGAGCAATATCTCTAGTTGTTGTTTAAAAGCAGCAAGGTTTTTAATCAAATATACATCACTATAGAGGACAATGCTATGCCGGAAATGTCTATGTACTTGGACGCTACAACAGTGCACAGTGTCTGTCTGTAGTTTTCCCTGTGGGTTAGAAGGTGTATGAGTGACAGTTCTGAAGTGGCTGTCCAGAACCCTTTCCAAGTTAATATTCTACAGACAGACCACCTCTTTTGTCTGGATGAAGCACTAGCAGCACCTCTTTGAATATGTATTTAAATGTAGTCAGTAATAGTGATATTCAGAAGTGTCTGGCTGAGTGGGAAGACTATCAGTGAATCTCCCTATTTTTAGACAGAGAGGAGCCCTCATCGAGTATGGATATATAAGACGAATACAGAGATAGATATTATTGATTAACGGTATTATCAATGATAACTCAATCATGATCAACATTGTATACACTGTGTAGCCCTATGTGATTCGCCACATGTACAGTAGAGTAAGTCACAGTATGTCACACAGAGCAGAGCCCCTGGGACAGACTCTTCATGATCTCACACTCATCTTCACTCAACAGCATGTCACAGCCCCGTGCATGTCAGCACACTGGATGAAAAAGAGTTACATCATAAGGCCCTACCCTGTCTACCCTGGGTCTCTGAATGTCTCTGTATGTCTCAGTCAGGGAAACAGGACTAGACAATAAACAAACAAACACTGAGCCATGGCCATGGGGAACGGGATTTAGGGAATGAAGAATGACAAATGATTGTTTTTCTTATTACTGACTTATAGCGCAGGCTGCAATGAGGGTTTGTTGAGCCTATGCATAGCAGGTAAATAATCTCTCATTTGACAGTTAGCTTTAGTGACTACAGTGTGTATTTAAACAAACTGTACAGATATAGGTCCACTTTACTGAACTAAAGCACCAGGCAGTTGTCTAGACAGTGGTACAGTATTTTGGCAGATTTTGCACAACCTTTGAGTTATTATTGTGCACTGTAATTTATATTTTGCTCTCCTGAGAAATAAGCATAGACAGAAAAAGAACCATCCACAGAAGTACTGATCTTTGGTTGTTTACCTTGACTAATCATCTGGATTAGTCAGTGCTCGTCTATTCCTAAGAAGAGCATGTTTCTCTAAAGACCTCATTGCGTATAATGATTCTATTGACAGACATTTAACACATACAAGGAGATTTGTCCAATTTAAAGGACCTCCACAGGGGAAGTTCCCACCACTATTTCGACATAATTCCTAGAGAGGAAATGCACTTTAGGTTCCACCTTGAAAGAATGACGAAGACTACCTACACATATTCACAAATTTGGTGTGGGAATTTCCACGTTGAGTTGATAAACATCAACAAATAGGGCACTGACATCTTGCTAATCTTATCTCTCTAGCTAATGCTATCTGTTATTGCTGTGTTGTTTTTACTACACCATATTCAAAAGATTAGCCAGCTGGCTCTATGGCTGGTTCTGGAGCTGGAGTTGTCATAAGCATTGATTTAGGGAAAACTTCGCCACAGATGGAAACCACTGGCCTATCTTTGACTTCACAATCTATTGTTATCTCCAACGTTTTAGCATCTTCCAAAATTGCGGCGGTGAATCCGCAGCAGAAATAGTTAGAAATAATAAGATGAAGCACCGGTAATATGGATAACTATTGAAAGATAGATGATATGCATTTTTCTACATTATAATGGACAAGGTGCAACCTTTGGTAGGTAAGCTGCTGGCAGGCTTTGGCTGTGGTTCAGCAAAGCCAAGTCAGCCCAATGCTCATGATTCTCGCAGGGGAAGTGAAATGATATTCTACAATGACCTTGCTCATGATCATGCATGTCGCAAATTACATGTAATAATAAGTAAAAATTGACCAACTATCCAATATATTATGATAATTTGCTGGTAAAAAAAGTGCCGGTGCAAAAACATCATATCATAGGAAAACATACCGCATTCACACGGATATGCACAAAGTGGGCAGTTCGGATTTGTCACGTCAAGCCCAAATATATAATACTTTGTCTAAAACGATGACTTGCTGACTTAAATCGTTGTGCAACATCACGGGCAAGCTCTGGCCATCATCTTTTTAGCTAAAACAAGTGGATTTCTACTGGTGTGGGCGTTTAACACAGTTTTTGACAATTTTAGTGGATAAGGCTGTGAACGGCACTGTAATGATACAATCATGGCAGTCAAATGACATACACTGTAGCTACACCCATGTCCATTCACATGCAAATTAGCATGTATGTACAGGTATGTATGTAAGTATGGTTGACTTATGGCTGACTTTTAGTCAATGTCATGCCAATTTCATAATATCCCGTGAAGAGCAATGCTGTCACATTAGTAAACAATGCAGATGATGAAGTCATGGCTGCTCTAGTGGAACACACACCCTGAGGGTACAGCATACACTGTGTTAGTGTTTGTTGTTTTCACTAAAGTCATGCCCTCCCCCTGTTTCTTCATTCACTTGGATGTGCAGTGTGTTAAAGTAAAGCAGTGAGGCAGAGCAGGCTTAGTTCAAACACACATTAACACACACATGCACTTCCTTCACAACTTTCCATGACATCTCTGTGCCAACTGTTTTCTGACATTCCTACCCTATCATACCCCATTCACCCAGTTCCCTTAAATGCACCCCCTCTCTTCCTACTCCCTCCTACCCCTCCCCCGCCAGCTCACTGCACTTTGACTTTGTCTCTCCCTCTCCTCTGTGTTGTGAGTCCTCTCAGTGGGAGCCAAGTGACCATGCACAGACAACGGTGACTTGTTTCAGCTGTGTATGAAAGGAGCCCTTTGATAAAGCCCAGCCAGGACCCACAGAGCACAGCACAGGAGAATCAATCAGAGAGCCAAACCCAACTGGATAGACAGGAGGACTGTGACTGTGTGTATGTACTGTTTATTTGTATTTTATTGTTTTACTCTTTCTTTGACTTGGTCCAGTTTTCTCTTAAAAGAATCTGACCCTTAACATCTTGTCTTTTTTACTCCTTTTTATATATATATATATTTTTTACTCCGGTTTGTTAAGTCTGTCCTCCCTATGGACCTCTGAAGTGATCTCTCTCTCTCTGAAATGTATTTTGGGATCTTTGTTTTTCTTGAGGTGAACAAACTACAAAGGTTTAGTGCATTGAGCTGTGTTTGGTTGGTTGTAGCTGATGCCTGGCCTCAGAGGAGACGGGGTTATGGTCTCCTCTCCTGACCCCAGCCAGCCAGGAGTTCAAACATCTCTGAGTAAATGCAGGCCACAGGGCTAAGGCCATGACCAGAATTTCACTCATTCAATGTTAAAAGCTTTCTGCACCCTCTCCTCCCCCTTCATAGAAACAAACCTGAAAGCATGTTTCAAACTCTCCCTAAAAACGTCCATTGTCCATTTCAACCTTGATATTTCTTGTTTTGTTTTCTACTTTGACGATTGGCACCAAATCAACATAAGAAACCACTCATAAGCCTTTCACACACTAAACAACCTTGTTTATAACCACCATCAATTAAACATCAGGTTTAACTTCTCTTTCACATGGTGCTAGTTGCAGAGCAGTGTGGGGATTTCAGCACCCACTTCCACTGAACAGCTCCATAGGATAGGGGCAAGGCTCAACTGAGCTGTGAGCCTCCCGCAATGTTTTTCCTAATTATCTTTTCTAAACCAACCAGGTCTGATTGCTGAAACAATGTCCCTTTTAGGATTGTCAATTTTTTCAATGTTATTGTATTTATCCTTTTTAACCAAGGAAGTCACATTGAGATTGACATCTATTTTTCAAGTGAGCCATTAGTGTTCTAATCTATAATATTTCAGCCATTCTAGTCATAAGTGTTAAGAATACTGCGATAAGGATAATAAGGACTTCGACATGGAGCTAAGTTAATTATCCTCATGGTATTACAAGGGGGAGGAGAAGGTTTAGCCTTTTAAGTGTTTGTTCCAAAGCCCTAGAGAGTTCTCACACGTTGAGAGTAAGCAGCATGAAGTGTATTGCTGCTTAACCCTCAATGTTCTGTCACTTCAATACAAGACATTTCCTTCCATTCAATGACAAATCAATCCCCATAAAATGGTGAAACTGATTTTCATTGGCTCCGTCCGCCCTACTTACTTCCCAACAAACCAACCAACCAACCAACCAATCAAAGCCAACCTACTCCACTGAGATGCCTCAACTCCCACAGCTTCCATCTACTTCTCTCCTGTTCTTTAATTTCTTTCTGTCTCCCTCTCTCCTGCCTGTCTTCCTCTCTCTCTCATCTCTACCTATGTGTGTTTGTCCTCTGTGCTGTGAACTGATCTCTCAGGGGTTGAGAGATGTAGAGATTTGGGGCACTGACAACAGACTAACTGGCAGGTACTGCCGGCAGGTGCCTAAAACAAACAATCCCACTAAGCAAACCCAGAAAGCAATTTAGGTATTGTGTGCTTCCTCATATGGACAAACTCCATGACAATTATAAGGCTTAACACATACTGGGCAAATATACACGCGACTGAGTCAGACACACACCTGGTCTTCTGTGAGTTATCTGGGTTTTGTGTTGTGTCTGTGGATGGACTCGCCCTGTAAGATGAATTAGAGATCCAACTGATTATGCCATAACACCTCAATTGCTGTTTAACAATGATAAAGAGACAGAAGTGGACTGTTATAATTGTTGACATGTCAAGCCTAGTGGTGACAAATGTTCAGTTATCCTGGTGTGCATTGATCCATCTCAATCTTCCATGAAAGCCCTGCCCAAACCTAGTGCAAACAATGCCAAAGCCCTCCATCTGGAGGAGGTTTACATCATGTTTCACAATGCTGGCCTGGCCCTCATCACTGCACAACAACAACGGCACAACAACAACAACTTCAATAAAAGCTGAATAACAGCACTCATGGATATTAGCCCCAATTGTTTGCCATGACTAATTACTTTGCACATCCCTGGTAAAGCCTAGTAGATTTGTATAAGATACAGACTCACTCAGGCTTATGAGTTATTCTAAATAAATCCAGACATAACTGAATTGACCTCCTCTACAAAGACATACAGTGAGGGAAAAAAAGTATTTGATCCCCTGCTGATTTTGTACGTTTGCCCACTGACAAAGACATGATCAGTCTATAATTTAATGGTAGGTTTATTTGAACAGTGAGAGACAGAATAACAAAAATGTTATAAATTGATTTGCATTTTAATGAGGGAAATAAGTATTTTACCCCTCTGCAAAACATGACTTAGTACTTAGTGGCAAAACCCTTGTTGGCAATCACAGAGGTCAGACGTTTATTGTAGTTGGCCACCAGGTTTGCACACATCTCAGGAGGGATTTTGTTCCACTACTCTTTGCAGATCTTCTCCAAGTCATTAAGGTTTCGAGGCTGACGTTTGGCAACTCGAACCTTCAGCTCCCTCCACAGATTTTCTATGGGTTTAAGGTCTGGAGACTGGCTAGGCCACTCCAGGACCTTAATGTGCTTCTTCTTGAGCCACTCCTTTGTTGCCTTGGCCGTCTGTTTTGGGTCATTGTCATGCTGGAATACCCATCCACGACCCATTTTCAATGCCCTGGCTGAGGGAAGGAGGTTCTCATCCAAGATTTGACGGTACATGGCCCCGTCCATCGTCCCTTTGATGCGGTGAAGTTGTCCTGTCCCCTTAGCAGAAAAACACCCCCAAAGCATAATGTTTCCACCTCCATGTTTGACGGTGGGGATGGTGTTCTTGGGGTCATAGGCAGCATTCCTCCTCCTCCAAACACGGCGAGTTGAGTTGATGCCAAAGAGCTCCATTTTGGTCTCATCTGACCACAACACTGTTGTTCTCCTCCCAGTTCTCCTCTGAATCATTCAGATGTTCATTGGCAAACTTCAGACGGCCCTGTATATGTGCTTTCTTGAGCAGGGGGACGTTGCGGGCGCTGCAGGATTTCAGTCCTTCACGGCGTAGTGTGTTACCAATTGTTTTCTTGGTGACTATGGTCCCAGCTGCCTTGAGATCATTGACAAGATCCTCCCGTGTAGTTCTGGGCTGATTCCTCACCGTTCTCATGATCATTGCAACTCCACGAGGTGAGATCTTGCATGGAGCCCCAGGCCGAGGGAGATTGACAGTTATTTTGTGTTTCTTCCATTTGCGAATAATCGCACCAACTGTTGTCACGTTCTCACCAAGCTGCTTGGCGATGGTCTTGTAGCCCATTCCAGCCTTGTGTAGGTCTACAATCTTGTCCCTGACATCCTTGGAGAGCTCTTTGGTCTTGGCCATGGTGGAGAGTTTGGAATCTGATTGATTGATTGCTCCTGTGGACAGGTGTCTTTTATACAGGTAACAAACTGAGATTAGGAGCACTCCCTTTAAGAGTGTGCCCCTAATCTCAGCTCGTTACCTGTATAAAAGACACCTGGGAGCCAGAAATCTTTCTGATTGAGAGGGGGTCAAATACTTATTTCCCTCATTAAAATGCAAATCAATTTATAACATTTTTGACATGCGTTTTTCTGGATTTTTTTGTTGTTATTCTGTCTCTCACTGTTCAAATAAACCTACCATTAAAATTATAGACTGATCATTTCTTTGTCAGTGGGCAAACATACAAAATCAGCAGGGGATCAAATACTTTTTTCCCTCACTGTAGTCCATAGGAGGAGAACTGTGTATGTTGACTATTTTCTAATTTGTCATTTCCCTCCATATTTATCATTCATCACTCTGAAAGATGAAAATGTCAAATATATGACATTACTGCTGCGCAGAGATCTTCCCCCCATCAAACGGGACCCTTAATTTAATAAAACCATGAAATCAATAGCTAAAAAAAGACACAAATAAGAAACGGTGTCAACGCATTGAGGTAGAGAAGTGCGGTTATTGACACTGCGAGAGGGCAAAAAGTGGAATACAATAACAGTAGAATAACTCAATGTCAATGGCACATAAATCAGTGGCCTTTAACCCTGTCATTTGCCCTGAATACAATCTCCCCCAGGAGGAGGCTGTCTGCCAGGAAAGCCAAGAAAGTGATGGCGCCACCCCCAAACCATCCAACAGTAGAGTTATGATTTGTGCTACTAGTATGTACAGCATGTACTGTTGGCTCAGAGCTCATGTGTTGGTATTTGGCATTAGCCTTCTTACTTAACACCACACACATTTTAATTCTTTAGAGTCTAAGATGTTGGGGGAGGAGATTCTAAGCTGACGTATGGAATTGTTTTAAGATGGTCATACTATGGATCATGTAGATATTTGATTTAGAATTTTAGGACCCCTTTAGGTACAGTATAAAAAAATATATATATAAAAAAGTATTTGATAAAATATTGATTTTGGCCTTTACTACTAAAGCCAATAGAAACACATTGAATAACACATTCATAAAGTATGTCAAAAAATGGTACAGTCATAAGAAACAAGGTTTTGAAGTTTCTGTCCTAAATCTAGGAGATATTGAAAAAATCCGGTACCGGTTACCTTCAGATGAGCAAAACAGAGAACACCAGTGTGTTTGTGAGAATCTCCTCTTTCCACGATTGGGTTTCATTAATTTGTAGCCCAAACGGTTCGGATGCTACCAAACAGAAGTTGGCACATCGACGGTACCGACTTCAGAGGAGTCTCCTGACACGGAGAACACCATCGAGTCTCCCCTTTCCACAGATTGGTCACAATAGTTTTGTAGGTCAAACCGTTCAGACGCTACAGACGTTTTCGTGAGAAGACCGATTTTCGGGATGTCTCATGGTCTGACAAACACCGCTCTAGCTCTGTCACCTTTCACAGCAGATGCGGAAGTGCATCACTGGTGGATGTGGTGGATCTAGCATAAACTGACGGATTCTGATGGTGATTTTTTTTGCTTCAATCTAGTCTAGGGGGTTAAAAGCTGTCAGTGTATATGAGCATATGTGTAAAAAACTGGGTAATTATTATGTTTTGTTTCGGTGTGTGTGTGGATACGCCAGACAGAAAGTGTAGAAAGTGTATACATTTCTGGCACCCACCTCCAGGAAAATGCAGCTCCCTTTCCCTTTCCCTGCTCTCCATCTTTATTTTTAGAGGCTGGAGGCTGATGGGAGAAGGAGAGAGAGGAGAGAGAAACAGGATCAAAAGTGGAAGGAGAGTGAGAGAGAGAGGAAAGAGAGAGGGAGAGGAAAGCAAGGAGAGAGAGAGAGAGAGAGAGAGAGAGAGAGAGAGAGAGAGAGAGAGAGAGAGAGAGAGAGAGAGAGAGAGCGAGAGAGAGAGAGAGAGAAAGAAAGAAAGAAAGGAGAGAGAGAGAAACAGCATCAAAGGTGGAAAGAAGGAGTGAGGAGTCAGTGTAAAAGAGAGGAAAGAGAGAGGGAGATGGAGAGTGTGTGTTGACTCCTCACTGGCTCAGAGGGAGTGTAGTGTGGTAGAAAGTAATGTGATGTGATGAGAGCCCTTCTGAGTGAGACAGAGAGGGAAGGGGACGGTGTGGGGCTCCCTCCTCCCCCCACTCGTAACCACGCCAACCAGAGGAGGGGAGGAGAGGGGAGGGGAGAAGGAGGAGGAGAGGGGAGGAGGAATGGAGGGGGAGGGGGGGGGGGGCTGCTACTGCCGTATAAAAAGCCATGCCTGAGAATCCGTCACCACAAACACACCACACACGCACGCGGACTCTATGACTGCTCTCTCCTTCTCTCTTTCTCACACTCACTCTCTCTGTTCATCCTCTTACCATTCCTCTCTTTTCTCTCTCACACTCCTCCTCCTGAGCGTTCGTTTCTTTGTATCATCTTTCTTTCTCCTTTCTTTTTCATGCCAAGAGTTTGGGACTAAATTCTGTATGTCGGCTCGTGTTTGTGTGTGCTCCCTATGTGCGTTCTTGTGCACACTGGTGAGAGAGAGTGTGCGGGAACTACCTCCGTGTGTGTGAGTGAAAGCAGCGAGGCGTATCAGTGAGTGTATGTGGGTCTCTCTCTTACCCTCACACACTAGCCGCTCCTCCTCCTACTCTTCTTGGGATTCCCGTGTCCCTTTCCTCGGTGGCAGGCTCCCCACACCCAGCAGTCACCATTTCCGCCCCTGGGAGAGCCACGCTGGCAGCACAGCCCCTTCCCCGACTCAGCATCGGGAGGAAGACCCTGGTGGCGGCTGCCGTTGGGGTCATGCTGGTCCTGGTGCTGGTGGTCCTCATCCCCGTGCTGGTCAGCTCCGTGGGCACCGACACCAGCCACTTTGAGATGCTGGGTACTTGCCGCATGGTGTGCGACCCCTACCTGAACAAGGGCACCACGGCCAGCAGCACGAGCTCCAGTGGCATCCAGGCGGAGGCCGAGGCCCTCAGCGACAACAGCAACATGCCCTCCACGCTGGTGCAGGGCCCCCAGGGCAAGCAAGGTAGGCCAGGTAAACCTGGACCCCCGGGACCACCTGGAGAGCCAGGGCCACCAGGGCCAGTGGGACCCCCTGGAGACAGAGGGTCTGGAGGGAGGACTGGGATTTTGGGGTTGGGGGGGAACGGAGCTATCAGCACGGCCACCTACAGCACAGTGCCCCGGGTGGCCTTTTACGCAGGGCTTAAGAACCCCCATGAAGGCTATGAGATCCTCAAGTTTGACGACGTGGTCACCAACCTGGGAAACAACTACGACGGCATCTCAGGCAAGTTCATCTGCAGCATCCCTGGCACCTACTTCTTCATCTACCATGTGCTGATGAGAGGAGGGGATGGGACCAGTATGTGGGCAGACCTCTGCAAAAATGAACAGGTGAGTCAATTCACTTCTCCAAGTTTCTGTCTGTCATGTACTGCTCAGTCACTCAGCATAGAGGGATCTTATACATTCTACCACTCACTGCTTACTCCTCTTTTTAATTAGCACTCCAATGGTTTCTCTGCTACAGCCTCAGGTCCCTTCTAAATTACAGATATCTCACCTTATCCCTTGATACTCTGTTGTGCTCTCTCTCCCTCCCCCTCTCTCTTTCTATCGCTGGGTGTCACCTGTTGTCACTGTGGTAACTTTGTTGGTGGAAATTTAATCGGAGCTTCACAATCAAATTTCCCTGAAATGGCGTTATAATACAGAGGCTCTATTTCCGAGGAAACGGAAGGCTTGTGGGTAGCAGAAGCATCTGCCGTGCGCTCCCAAACCCCCCCAGAGCGAGCAGATGACGGTCACACAGCTGTGGCACCAAACGCGCCCAGAGAGGATGATGTGTAATCTGGCGCGCGTCCCGCCATTGCATAAATACGCACTGACATTGCCCGCATCCCTCAAATCAATGGACATACAGTTCCCCCCGAGTTCAGCGAAGTCTATGTCACTGTTCTTTCCTACTTGTTTCAAAATTGAGAAGTTTGCCATATAATACTGGTGTAATTGTTTCTTTCACTTGGAATGTAAAAGAAGGTGAGAAAAGTGTATGTGCCTGACTTACAGAAGCTTATATTTGTCAGTTAGGACTAGCCCTATATCATAATTGATTCAGAGCTTTACGCAATTGGAACAAATAATTTATATTTTCAGAAATAAGATATTAACCAGTAATTTCGGATCGTATTACTTTTGCATTTCTGCTTGTGTAGACTAAATTGATTAGACATGGAAAATGCATGAAATATAAGGAATCACGGGAGAAGTGTGAAAGCGCACTATAGCAGATGCAGCTTTTAGTCAGCCGACAGATAATTTAAGAATTAAAAAAATGTAAGCTAATTCCCAGACAGTGGCTACCATTATTATTATTTTTATTGTGAAAAGTTTCATTGTGAACCAAGGACAGTCTGCTTCTCTGTGCTCGATACATCTGTGAACTGCAGCAAGTCAGCAAGTGATGCATTCAGACACAAATTACATTGTGCTACATTTAACTTTCGGGTTCACTTATTTAATGACATGTAATCTAACGTTGTACTCCTGGAGAGACTCAACAAGATGGTAATTATCCAAACGTCTCGTGCGTAAAACAAGAGGGTGACAATTAGCCTACTTATCCGTCACAGTGTCGACAGACTGGAAAATGTAAGTGTTGCTTATAATGTCGTGTGTATATGGGTGATAAAACAAGGGACTATTTGCGTGTCATTGGCTTCAAATAAATATATAATTTGCATGATGTATTCTCTGCTTTTTTTTGATGCATCACTTTAAGGGTCTGGAAATTGATTTATTGCGCCCTAGGGGTGCTCTCAGGTACCTCGAGCGTGTGCGACTCGAGACGTTTCTCGTCCAGCAAGGCGGCAACATCTAAAGCTCAGGAGAGTGTAAGATAAAAATATTTTTTATTTTCAAGTCATTTGCAATATGCATCGAGGCAATGATAAATTAAACAACAGTTTTAGCGGCCATCAAATATTTTGGGATTGAATATCCTCTTATTATCTGTTCATGACCACTTGCGTATAGGGTAAAGGTCGCATCACCTTTTTACATTACATATTACAGCTCATTAGCCTATAGTGTATCATTAAAATCCTCACAATTATCTTTCATTAAACCCCATGCAATGTTTTTCAATACCCTAACAGCATGGTCTCCAACATATTGCTTTGTAAATTAGACTTTTTAGTTACTTTGTTTAATGTTCATTAGCCGTTTATGTATTTTTGTAGGAGGTCTAAACGTTTTGCTCCCAGTGTTTCTGCAGAAAATGTAATTATAAACGCAAAGTAGATCTTTTTGACTTATTACCCTAATATTATATTAATACCCTAAATGATATTTTATAATGGAATAAAACATTAATATGTAGTTCACATAGAGTACTGTAAATATATTTGTCATAATGACTGTATCTAACTTGTCCAGGCAGGCCAATTAAAAAATGTTTACGGTGGACTTAATCTGTAAGGTTACCTTGTAGGCCTATTGCTAACGCAGAGGTTTGGGTTTTTGGGGTTGAGCGCAAAACAACATCATGCCATTTCTGTTGAGCACATGCTTCCCTGCTATGTTTTATGCTTTAATGGATGTTTTGCCTAACGCTATTACACATAATGCACTCGATCATTTGACCATTTAAGGTCAATTGCATTCTGATTCATGGACTGGCAACTCCTGCCTCCGGCTCAGACTTCTGTGCATTTGATTGGAGCTATATTTTAAATTTAGATGGGGATCTCCATAGAGTCAACTATTGTCAGCATAGGTCAGAGAGAGAACGCCCTCATTCTTAAAAAACAAACAGCTAGTGAACACTTCTTTTCATAAAGGCATATAGATTTCTAGCAACTATAATAAAAAAATCTGAATTTAAATCTATGTAGGCCTAAGGGTAATTCTGGCAGCATATTTTATAGCCTCCAGGTTATTAATCTAATGTAAAGCTTGTTGTTGTCAAATGTAGGATAGGAAAGAAGACATGTTTATCCAGCCCTTTATTTATGTTGCCATAGAGAAATATCCCCTGGTCACAGAGGGGTTGTTTTAATTGGTATATTCTATTGTCAAACCACTTGAATGGGCCATTGTCCCTCCTGCTTACTTTTACATTTACAGAGAAAATATGACTGAAATGGAAAGAAAGCATACAGGTACAGGTACACTGAGTTTACAAAACATTAAGGACACCTGCTCTTTCCACAACATAGACTGACCAGGTGAATCCAGGTGAAAGCTAAGATCCCTTATTGATGTCACTTGTTAAATCCACTTCAACCAGTGTAGATGAAGGGGAGGAGACAGGTTAATTAAGGATTTTTAAGCCTTGAGACAATTGAGACGGATTGTGTGTGTGTGCCATTCAGAGGGTGAATAGTCAAGACAAAATATTTAAGTGCCTTTGAACGGGGTATGGTAGTAGGTGCCAGGCGCACCAGTTTGTGTCAAGAACTGCAACGCTGCTGTGTTTTTCACGCTCAACAGGTTCCCCTGTGTGTCAGGAATGGTCTACCACCCAAATTACATCCAGCCAACTTGACACAACTGTGGGAAGCATTGGAGTCAACATGGGCCAGCATCCCTCTGGAACTCATTCGACACCTTGTAGAGTCCATGCCCTGACAAAATGAGGATGCTCTGAGGACAAATTATTCTATATTATGAAGGTGTCCTTAAGGTTTTTTACACTCAGTGTATATATGTACAGTGGAGAAAAAAAGTATTTAGTCAGCCACCAATTGTGCAAGTTCTCCCACTTCAAAAGATGAGAGAGGCCTGTAATTCTCATCATAGGTACACGCCAACTATGACAGACAAAATGATAAAAAAAAATCTCCAGAAAATCACATTGTAGGATTTTTAATGAATTTATTTGCAAATTATGGTGGAAAATAAGTATTTGGTCAATACCAAAAGTTTCTCAATACTTTGTTATATACCCTTTGTTGGCAATGACACAGGTCAAACGTTTTCTGTAAGACTTCACAAGGTTTTCACACACTGTTGCTGGTATTTTGGCCCATTCCTCCACGCAGATCTCCTTTAGAGCAGTGATGTTTTGGGGCTGTCGCTGGGCAACTCCCTCCAAAGATTTTCTATGGGGTTGAGATCTGGAGACTGGCTAGGCCACTCCAGGACCTTGAAATCCTTCTTACGAAGCCACTCCTTCGTTGCCCGGGCGGTGTGTTTGGGATCATTGTCATGCTGAAAGACCCAGCCACGTTTCATCTTCAATGCCCTCGCTGATGGAAGGAGGTTTTCACTCAAAATCTCACGATACATGGCCCCATTCATTCTTTCCTTTACGGATCAGTCGTCCTGGTCCCTTTGCAGAAAAAACAGCCCCAAAGCATAATGTTTCCACCCCCATGCTTCACAGTAGGTATGGTGTTCTTTGGATGCAACTCAGCATTCTTTGTCCTCCAAACACGATGAGTTGAGTTTTTACCAAAAAGTTCTATTTTGGTTTCATCTGACCATATGACATTCTCCCAATCCTCTTCTGGATCATCCAAATGCACTCTAGCAAACTTCAGACGGGCCTGGACATGTACTGGCTTAAGCAGGGGGGACACGTCTCGCACTGCAGGATTTGAGTCCCTGGCGGCGTAGTGTGTTACTGATGGTAGGCTTTGTTACTTTGGTCCCAGCTCTCTGCAGGTCATTCACTAGGTCCCCCTGTGTGGTTCTGGGATTTTTGCTCACCGTTCTTGTGATAATTTTGACCCCACAGGGTGAGATCTTGCGTGGAGCCCCAGATCGAGGGAGATTATCAGTGGTCTTGTATGTCTTCCATTTCCTAATAATTGCTCCCACAGTTGATTTCTTCAAACCAAGCTGCTTACCTATTGCAGATTCAGTCTTCCCAGCCTGGTGCAGGTCTACAATTTTGTTTCTGGTGTCCTTTGACAGCTCTTTGGTCTTGGCCATAGTGGAGTTTGGAGTGTGACTGTTTGAGGTTGTGGACAGGTGTCTTTTATACTGATAACAAGTTCAAACAGGTGCCATTAATACAGGTAACGAGTGGAGGACAGAGGAGCCTCTTAAAGAAGAAGTTACAGGTCTGTGAGAGCCAGAAATCTTGCTTGTTTGTAGGTGACCAAATACTTATTTTCCACCATAATTTGCAAATAAATTCATAAAAAATCCTACGTGATTTTCTGGAAAAAAATTCTCAATTTGTCTGTCATAGTTGACGTGTACCTATGATGAAAATTACAGGCCTCTCTCATCTTTTTAAGTGGGAGAACTTGCACAATTGGTGGCTGACTAAATACTTTTTCCCCCCACTGTAATTGTAAAGAGTGCTGGGTCCGGTCTCTGTGACCAGTGAGGTCAGAGCTCTCCATCATCCATTAACACTGTGGCATGAAGGCACTGTTACCAGAGCAACGGGCCCTTCTGGAGATGGGCAATATTTCAGAAAGATAAATACCATTTCAGAGGCATATCTGTTGGCCGGCTCAGTGTGGTGTTTTTGATCTTATGTCTGTTGGACAGTGACTGAGATTGTGTCCTCGAGGGGAAGGCCTATTGTCCACGGCTGCTTTTGACATGTCACCCCTGAGGCACCTGGAGGCTTCAGCCATGCCATGGAATACTAATGTAACATTGTAGGAAAATAATGCATGTGAGGGGTTCAACATATAGGTTGCTACTTTCTATTTTCATCCAAAATGTTGTTTTGGTGTGCTGGTGATATATTCATTTTAATGAAAATGTGATAAGATCACTGGACTGGACTGGAATCAACAGTGATTAATTAAGTGAAATCCATTTCAGCCGTGTTAAAGAGTGTCGACATCATAAGCATGGAGGGCAGGAAATCAAAGAGACCAAAAAAGTGTCTGTTTGCTTGCTACTGCCACAGTTCTTTGCAGTCATTTTGCAAGTCTCACTATGGTTCCCTGAGTTCAACTCCTTTGACCTATCCAAGCTGCTAAACTTCTCACCCAGCAAACACAAGGAGAGGGGAGGTGGCGGCTACATGAAGGGCCTCTCCTCTATATATAATGTGTCACTCCACCATAATGTTTATCGGGGGTGTAAAAGCGTAATAGGCGAAGGCGAACATATGTTCCTATAAAGCACCTTCTGTTCCCGCTTCATAATGTTTCCAAGAGGAGGGAGTGGAGGCACTTAAGTTAGACACAGGCAACGCACATCTCCAGAGACTTGGGTAATGTTTATAAAGTGGTAACTGTCTGGCTAATGAAACATGTCTCTACTCTCACCCTCTCTCTTTCACCCTCTCACCCTCTCACCCTCTCTCTCTCTCTCTCTCTCTCTCTCTCTCTCTCTCTCTCTCTCTCTCTCTCTCTCTCTCTCTCTCTCTCTCTCTCTCTATCTCTCTCTCTCTGAGGATAGTTTAGAGGGGGGTGTAGCTTACACGCACTATAGCCAGAGAATCTTGCTAGAAAGGTTTTTCTGTGTGAGTCTCTGTGTCTGTCTGAGGGTTTGTCTGTGGGTCTGGTGTGGAGGTGAGACCCCAGTGTGTCTGCCTGTGTAAATGACTGTGAATGGTTATAAATGTGGGGTAACTTGTGCTGTGTCATTGATGAAGTGGCCACAGGAAGGCTGATGTTCCTAGAGCAGGGCAGTCTGGGCCGTAGCTCATTTAAGGCCGGGAGAAGCTGTGTAGGGACTAGGAGGCTGGGGAGGACTGGGAATAGCAGACAATGCCAGTATTTTATCATCCTTTGGCCTTGGTGCATCATGAAACTGCAGGTTCTCAGGGCCTAGCACTGCAGTTTTTCTGCCCCCTGTATCCTCTCCACCCCGGGAGCCTTTACAAGTTCTGTCTAGCATCAACAGCCAAGCTGTTTTTATCTCCCTCTCCCTCTTTTGGTTCAGTGGGTTGCTTTAGAAGAGTGTCAACATTGTCCCCAGCACATTGACACATTTCAAGCTACACCAGTTAAGCAGGTAAATAGGAGTCTATTTTCAGCCCGGTGCACTTCATCTGATCTCCAAGTTCCCTCTCCACTCCTCTCCTCTCTCCTTGGCTTCTTTTTCCTGTCGTTCTTTTACTCGCTTGCCAAATTATCTAAAACCAATCCCAATCTTCTCAGACGGATGTGTCAGAGTCTTGATTCCCTGAGTTGGAGACACCCTGGGAGACGAGTCATTGACAATAGAAACAAATCCATTGCCGTGCTACTACAAATGGAGAGAAAAAAATACAAAATAGGGAGGCGGGGCAAAGAGAGTTCTGTCATGCCAAAGAGCCTTTTTAATCGTAATTACAAACCTTGAACCAGATCCAGGATGTGTTTGTGCTCCTCCTCTGTTCCCTTCTTGATATTGTTATTAATCCGCAGAACCGTTTAAGAGTTAATTATAAGCAATGACGTGAGCGTCACTCTCTCAGGAGGGCCCTGTGTGAATAATCACTCTGTCTCCTTCTTTAATAAGCTCCAGCATCCTCCGAGCAGCGCATATGGCTCTTCCCCAACAATTACTGCTCCCTGCCTCCCACCACGCAAGCGCAAGCGCACACGCACAAACACACACCTGCCCCCCCGCCGCCCTCTACATCTCCTCTGCTCTGTTCTATCCATTCAAGGTGATCTTCAGCAGTACACAGTTGATGTCCATACCTTTATAGACAATTGAATATCAATATGTGTCTTGTAACTACAGCCCCAAAATATTATTATTGGAGACACAAAGTTTTGCTCTTGGAGGTTATCTTCAGGAATACTGTTTTGCTTAGAAAGCAAAAACACTCTTGAAAGATTCTGGCCTGTAGTATAGAAACTAGGGGAATATCTTGGCACAGTCCATCACTGGCTCCTTTGAATTGATTTATCCAAGTAGACACACAGTGCTGTGAAGTGAAGTCCAGCAATCATCTTCACAGATTGGTTTATTTGTTTATTTATTTGTTTATTTGGATCCCCATTAGCTTTTGCAGAGGCAGCTGCTATTCTTCCGGGGGTCCACAAAAAACACAAAACATGACAAGTAACAAAACACTGATGCACTGATAGACTAGGACAGTCACACGCATTTTTAATACAAAGATATACAAACAATGCAACAACAAAATAATGTCTGTGTCAGAGTGTGTTTGTGTGTGCATGTTTGTTTTCATTTGTGTGTCCCCTCACAGTCCCCGCCTTTCAATTAGATGTCATTTTTTTAACGGTAATTTTGTTGTTTGCTTGAGTAACTGGAAATGGAAGGGAGTTCCATGCGATCATGGCTCTGTATAATACTGTGCTTTGCCGTGAATTCATTTTGGACTTGGGGACTGTGAAGAGACCCCTGGTGGCATGTCTTGTGGGGTATGAATGGGTGTCTGAGCTGAATGTTATTTGATTATGCAGACAATCAGGAATGTTCATCACAGTAACATTTCTCATAAAACTAGAAGAGAAGCAGTTAATCTCTCATCAACCCTCAACCAGGAAAGACTGGAATGCATGTTGTTCATGTTAGTTCTGTATGTGCAGTTAATGGAGAAGTTTTATTTTTTACAACCAAATCTCTATTTTTGATGTATTATAGAAGGGTCCATGATTTCACATGTTTTTGAGTATAATGTTGCGGATAAAGTATGGAATGACGCAATGTCATGTGTACCACATCCAACGACCTGTATCACTATACTGAGAGTGTTGCTGTTTGTTAAAGGACATATTTGGGTGTTTTTGGAACTTTTGTTCATGTTTTTCCGGTGCCCCCATACTACACAACAAGGACGAGGAAGTGATTTGGTGTTTGGGGTAAGTTTCTCAAAAACACGTGAAATCACACAAAAGGTGTCTGGACCCTTCTATAACACGCTATTTACATAACCATTTTTGATTTGGTTGTAAAAAAAAAATCCTTTAAGGGCAAGGTGCGCTGCTCTGTTTTGAGCCAGCTTGTCACGCTCGTCTAATGAGGGAGACCAAGGCGCAGCGTTGCGAGTGAACATATTCTATTTATTAAATGCTCACACGAACAAAACAATAAACAACGAATGCGTGACGTCTATGGTACAACACGAACACACACGAACAAAATCCCACAACCCGAAAGAAAAACAGACAGATTAAATATGGCTCCCAATCAGAGACAACCAGCCGACAGCTGACACTCGTTGCCTCTGATTGGGAGTCACACCGGCAAACATAGAAAATAGACAACCTAGAACACCCACCAAAGAAACAGAAAACATAGAATGAACACACCCTGGCTCAACATAATGAGTCCCCGAGCCAGGGTGTGACAGTACCTGGAAAGGCGCGGACTGCGACCGCGCCTAAATACGAGCAAAAACAGGGGAGGGCTGGGTGGGGCATTCCTCCTCGGCGGCGGCTCCGGCTCCGGGCTTGATCCCCACTTCCTCTCCAACCCCCCAAAGTACCCCTGGTCCTGTCTAGCCCCGCTGGCCGGAGCCGGACTGACGACACGCGCCCCTGGCTTGGTGCGTGGAACAGGAACGGACCGGACCGGGCTGGACGATACACACCCCCTGGCTTGGCGCGTGGAGCAGGAATGGACCGGAATGGGCTGGCGACGCCGCACCACAGACTTGGTGCGGAGAGCAGGAACGAGCCGGACAGGGTTGACGCAAACGCACCACAGACTTGGTGCGGGGAGCAGGAACAGGCCGGGCCGGGCTGAGCGACGCGCACTACAGGTTTGGTGCGGGGAGCAGGAACAGGCCGGGCCGGGCTGGCGACGCGCACCACAGACTTGGTGCGGAGAGCAGGAACGGGCCGGACCGGGCTGGCGACGCGCACCACAGGTTTGGTGCGGGGAGCAGGAACAGGCCGGGCCGGGCTAGCGACGCGCACCACAGACTTGGTGCGGAGAGCAGGAACGGGCCGGACCGGGCTGGCGACGCCGCACCACAGGTTTGGGTGCAGGGAGCAGGAACAGGCCGGGCCGGGCTGACGACGCGCACCATAGGCTCGGTGCGGGAAGCAGGAACAGGCCGGGCCGGGCTGACGACACGCACCACAGGCTCGATGCGAGGAACAGGAACAGGCCGGACCGTACTGGGGACACACACCACTGGCCCTACGCAGGGATCAGGAACGGGCCGGACCGGACTGGTAACACACCCCAGTACCTCTCGCTCGTGCCTCCACACTTTCCCCTCCTCTGTGACCAGTGGCCCCCTTAACCTGGCGGCCTCCTCTTCACACCCGCTGGACCGCTCCTCGCGGCCTCCTGCTGCCCGTCGTCCACGCCGTGAGCCCCCCCTAAAAAATTTCTGGGGGTCTCTCCTCCCCGTGGGCCAGGCCTCCATCGTTTCTCGCCACCTCTCGCTCCTCTGTCTCCAACCCTCGTCACTCAGCTCCTCAATGGGCTTGACCCAGTCGAAGCTCTTGATCCATTGCTCCATAGACCAGCCTCTCTTCTCTTCACTTAGCGGGGCCCAGCCGAAACTCCTACTCCACTGATCCCAGGTCCTTCCTCTCTCCTCCTCACGCTGCTTGGTCTGGTACTGGTGGGATTTTCTGTCACGCTCGTCTAATGAGGGAGACCAAGGCGCAGCGTTGCGAGTGAACATATTCTATTTATTAAATGCTCACACGAACAAAACCATAAACAACGAATGCGTGACGTCTATGGTACAACACGAACACACACGAACAAAATCCCACAACCCGAAAGAAAAACAGACAGATTAAATATGGCTCCCAATCAGAGACAACCAGCCGACAGCTGACACTCGTTGCCTCTGATTGGGAGTCACACCGGCAAACATAGAAAATAGACAACCTAGAACACCCACCAAAGAAACAGAAAACATAGAATGAACACACCCTGGCTCAACATAATGAGTCCCCGAGCCAGGGTGTGACACAGCTGCAGCTTTGCTAGGTCTTTCTTTGCTGCATTTTACCATATTACCGGACAGTAATCAAGATAAGACAAGACCAGAGCCTGAACAACTAGTACAGTTTATTTTTGTTTCAAAAACGCAGAACATCTGTTAATAACAGACATACCCCTCCCCATCTTCACAATAACTTTGTTAATATGACTTGACCATGATAATTGACCATCTAATGTTATATCTAGGAGTTTAGCTTCCTCAACTTGCTCAATGGTCACTACCTTTATACACAACTCCAGTTGAGGTTTAGGTCTTAAAGAATGTTTTGAACCAAATCCAATGCTTTTAGTTTTAGATGTATTTAAGACCAGTTTATTACTAATCACCCATTCTGATACTGTTATTCCTTATTTAGAATTTCAGTGAGCTCACTGGCTTTGGGTGCTGAAATGTAGAGTGTGGAATCATCCGCATACATAGTTATTCTAGCTTTGTGTAAGACCAGTGGCAAATCATTTGTAAAAAATAGAGAAGAGTAACGGCCCAAGGCAACTGCCCTGAGGGACACCACACTGTATATATCTGATGTTAGAGAAGCTTCCATTGAAGAACACTCTCTGGGTTCAATTGGATAAATAACTCTCCAACCATGTGATGGCAAGTTAATTTCTTCAATAACAATTTATGATCAATAAAATAAAAGCTCCAACTATAATCTTATTATCCATTTATTTTAACCAATCATCTGTCATCTGTGTCAGTGCATTACAATTTGAGTGCCTTTCTCTATGAATGCTGAAAGTTAGTAGTTATCTTGTTCTCTGAAAAATTCCATTGTATTTGGTCAAACACAATATTCTCCATCAGTTTACTAAGAACAGGCAGCAAATGGATTGGGCGGCTGTTAGAGCCAGCAAAGGGTGCTTTATTGTTTTTAGGCAGTGGAATTACTTTAGCTTCCTTCCACGCCTGTGGAGACACACGCCTTTAGGCTTTGGTTTAAGATAAAGCAAATAGGGGTGGCAATACAGTCTGCTACCATTCTCAATAGTTTCCCATCAAGGTTGTCTATACCTGGTTGTTATTGATGGACAACAATAGTTTTTCCACCTCTTCCACACTAACTTGACAAAATTCAAAACAGCAATCCTTCTCTTTCTTCATTTTTATTAATTTTTTTATTTTTATTTTAGGGGGTAGATCAGCTTTAATATTGTAGATAGATTGTAACTTCCATCAATGTAATTGTCTGCATCACTTCCAATCCCCCATATGTTTTTTTCCTCGCAAATATATATACAGTGGGGAGAACAAGTATTTGATACACTGCCGATTTTGCAGGTTTTCCTACTTACAAAGCATGTAGAGGTCTGTAATTTTTATCATAGGTACACTTCAACTGTGAGAGACGGAATCTAAAACAAAAATCCAGAAAATCACATTGTATGATTTTTAAGTAATTCATTTGCATTTTATTGCATGACATAAGTATTTGATCACCTACCAACCAGTAAGAATTCCGGCTCTCACAGACCTGTTAGTTTTTCTTTAAGAATCCCTCCTGTTCTCCACTCATGACCTGTATTAACTGCACCTGTTTGAACTCGTTACCTGTATAAAAGACACCTGTCCACACACTCAATCAAACAGATTCCAACCTCTCCACAATGGCCAAGACCAGAGAGCTGTGTAAGGACATCAGGGATAAAATTGTAGACCTGCACAAGGCTGGGATGGTCTACAGGACAATAGGCAAGCAGCTTGGTGAGAAGGCAACAACTGTTGGCGCAATTATTAGAAAATGGAAGAAGTTCAAGATGACGGTCAATCACCCTCGGTCTGGGGCTCCATGCAAGATCTCACCTCGTGGGGCATCAATGATCATGAGGAAGGTGAGGGATCAGCCCAGAACTAGTTTGCCAATGACCATCTGGATGATCCAGAGGAGGAATGGGAGAAGGTCATGTGGTCTGATGAGACAAAAATATAGCTCTTTGGTCTAAACTCCACTCGCCGTGTTTGGAGGAAGAAGAAGGATGAGTACAACCCCAAGAACACCATCCCAACCGAGAAGCATGGAGGTGGAAACATCATTCTTTGAGGATGCTTTTCTGCAAAGGGGACAGGATGACTGCACCGTACTGAGGGGAGGATGGATGGGGCCATGTATCGCGAGATCTTGGCCAACAACCTCCTTCCCTCAGTAAGAGCATTGAAGATGGGTCGTGGCTGGGTCTTCCAGCATGACAACGACCCGAAACACACAGCCAGGGCAACTAAGGAGTGGCTCCGTAAGAAGCATCTCAAGGTCCTGGAGTGGCCTACCCAGTCTCCAGACCTGAACCCAATAGAAAATCTTTGGAGGGAGCTGAACGTCCGTTTTGCCCAGCGATAGCCCCGAAACCTGAAGGATCTGGAGAAGGTCTGTATGGAGGAGTGGGCCAAAATCCCTGCTGCAGTGTGTGCAAACCTGGCCAAGACCTACAGGAAACGTATGATCTCTGTAATTGCAAACAAAGGTTTCTGTACCAAATATTAAGTTATGCTTTTCTGATGTATCAAATACTTATGTCATGCAATAAAATGCAAATGAATTACTTAAAAATCATACAATGTGATTTTCTGGATTTTTGTTTTAGATTCCGTCTCTCACAGTTGAAGTGTACCTATGATAAAAATTACAGACCTCTACATGCTTTGTAAGTAGGAAAACCTGCAAAATCGGCAGTGTATCAAATACTTGTTCTCCCCACTGTACATACACATATACATATCCTTAAAAAAATACATTTCCCTTTATTACTTTCCAACCCCACCACCCCTTCCCTAATTGGAGTAAACTAGTGAACAACAATGCTTAGGCCTCTACTTCCAGCTTATACATACTATATACATTTTATGGACACAGTCAATTTTACAATAATTCTATTTTGTTTGTTTTTCTCCTGAACTTCTTCTACCCTCAACCTCTCCGATCATTTTCATGATGTCCATCCAGTTTGCTTCTATATGCCATATCTTTCTAACTGTGCTCTTTCACAAAAGCTCTCAACCTATAACCTATATACTTATTATGGACACAGTATGCTTTACATTAGTTATCTTGTTGTTATTAGTTGTTATTAGTTGTTATTAGTCCCATCCTTCAACTTCATTCAACACCACCCATCTATCTCTTAACACCATCCATATTGCATTTCTATTTGCCATATATTTTTCAACTGTACTGTGATGTTTTACAAAAGTTCTGAACCTTTCTATTCTCATTGTTTCTACAGATTGTAAATTGAAAATAAACATTTTTGCTAAAAGTATTATTATATTATTGATCGATACACTATGACTTTTCAGATCACCCAGTAGTGCTATCTGCAGGGTTAGCTCCAGGTAACTATTGCAATCCTTTAGCCATTCCTGGACCTGTGTCCAAAAACAAGCTACAAATGGACAGTACCAAAACAAATGATGTAATGAGTCTGTCTCTTCACAGCAAAATCTGCAGAGCTGGGAAGATTGTATTCCCCATATAAATAACATTATATTGGTAGCAAGAATTGTATATAATAATTTAAATTGAAAAATGTTTAGTTTTGAATCCGGCGTCGTTTTGTATCAGTTGATAAACACTATGCCGTGGAATCGGTACGTCAAAACTCTCGTCCCAACTATTTTGCAATCTATATGGGACGGCCGTCAATCCTTTGGTCCTTAAATGAAACTGGTATACTTTTTTATTTATCACAATTTTCTTTAACCAATTATGTTATTTAATGCAAGGCCGACAGACAAGTTCCTTCCACTTTCCTCTTCCATTTTTGTGGTAATGCTGCAATTATTTGGTTGTAATTTTGGGTAGAGCAGACATTTCCATATGTTTTTGTTAGCTGCATGTGCGACATAACTCCACCAGTCCTACCGATGATATACTTTACGAAGATTATACCTTTTTTAAACATTTTGTCAAATTTTTTATTTTTTTTTATCAATTAGTATATTTGACTTTAACCACAATATTTGTTGCATTATTTGTTCTGTCGTTTCTGGAGGATTAAATTGAAATTGCAACCAACTTTCTATGCCTTGTTTTAGAAATAGTGATATTTGGGAGATTATTTACTTTTCAAATAACTGAAAGTGAGAGGTTGTAATCGGAATAAAGGGAAAAAGGCCATTCCTGAACATTGGGTGAGACAATCTTACTAATTTGCTAGAGAACCAGTTCGGATTTAAGTATAACTTTTGTATGACTGAAGCTTTTAGTGATAGGTCTAATGCATTAATATTTAATAATTTCTGTCCTCCAAATTCATATTCATTATATAAATAGGCCCATTTAATTTTGTCTGGCTTACCAAATAGGTAAACTGGGATAATACTAAAGAGTTAATCAGGGAGATTTTTCCACAAATTGACAGGTATTTACCTTTCCATGGTAGCAAGATCTTATCTATTTTTGCTAACTCTCTATTAAAATGTATTGGAGTGAGATAATTTATTTCATTTGGGATATATATTCCGAGTATATCCACATCACCATCAGACCATTTTATTGGTAAACTACATGGTAATGTAAAATATGTATTTTTTAGTGATCCAATACATAATATAGTACATTTATCATAATTTGGTTGTAATCCAGAGAGGTTAGAAAATGTATCTAGATCCTCTATGAGGCTGTGGAGGGATTCAAGTTGTGGATTTAAAAGAAAACATTAATCATCAGTGTACAATGACAACTTTGTTTTTAAGCCCTTGATTTTGAATCCCTTTATATTATTGTTGGATCTGATTTTAATAGCTAACATCTCGATGGCCATAATAAATAGATATGCCGATAGTGGACAACCTTGTTTCACGCCTCTTGACAGTCTAAAACTTTCTGAGAAATAGCCATTATTTACTATTTTACACATAGCATTACTATACATGATTTTAACCCAATTTATAAGAGATTCTCCAAAATTGAAATGCTCCAGGCATTTATATATAAACACCAGTTTATGAAATGCCTTTTTTTCTAAGTCTGCTATGAATAGCAGGCCTGGTTTCCCAGATATTTCATAGTGTTCTATTGTTTCCAGTACTTGCCTTATATTATCTCCAATGTATCGTCCATGTAAAAAAAACCTGTCTGATTAGAATGAATAATGTCAGACAATACCTTTTTAATTCTATGCGCTATACATTTTGCTATAATTTTTGCACCACAACACTGAAGTGTAAGGGGCCTCCAATTTTTTAAATGGACTGGATCTTTATATTTTCCACTTGTATCCTGTTTCAGTAGTAATGAAATCAGACCTTCTTCTTGAGTGTCTGATAATCTTCCATTTACATAGGAGTGGTTAAAACATGCTAATAACGGTCCTCTGAGTATATCAAAAAGGTTTGGTATTCCTCGACTGGTATGTCATCCAACCCTGGAGTTTTCCCGGACTTAAAGTCTTTAATTGCATCCAGAAGTTCCTCCTCTGTAATTTCACCTTCACACGAGTCTTTCTGTTTGGCTGTTAATTTTACATTATCAATAGAAAAAAAATCTCTACAATTAGCTTCAGTTAGAGGAGATGGAGGCGACTGAACCAAAAACATATGCTTAAAGTACTTTGTTTCCTCCTTCAAAATATAATTTGGTGAATCATGGGTGACTCCGTCATTTGTAACCAGTTTCAGTAAATTATTTTTGGTAGCATTCCTATGTTGAAGATTAAAAAAGAATTTGGTGCATTGACCTAAATTGCTTTTGTTTTCGAGATGAGTACTGAATTGCATGGCCTCTAAAGGCACATTTAAAGGTGTCCCATACAATAAGGGGATTTGCTGTACCTTTGTTATGTCGGAAAAAATCAGTTATAAATTCCTCTGTCCTAGTTCTCTTTCATTATTAGATATTTTATACAAAATTATGATGGTTCACTGTTCAATGTTGTCATTTCACTTCTGAGTTTTTCCACTTTACTAGTGATTGGCAATATTGAAAGGTGTTGTTATAAATGACCCATCAACTTCAATGAACAATGGAGATTAATTGTTGTTCTTGCCCATGATATCATTTAAGGTACTCCAAAGTCTTTTTCCATAGTGTTTTATGTCATTTATCTTGGTTTGGTAATATAACTTATTCTTCTTTTTGTTAAGTTTAGTCGACAAATTTCTCAATTTAAAGTATGTCAACCAATCAGCTGAGCAGCCTGACTTGTTTGCCACATCATTTGCATAATTTATTTGAACCATACAATGTTTTAATTCCTCCTTTAGCCAGAGGGCTCTAACAGTTATGCATGCACAGTTCATTTCTTAACAGGTGCATGCTTGTCAACAATGGGCATGAATACTTTTACAAATACTTCCAGTGCTGCATCTGGATTAATTTCCTCATACACATCAGACCAACATCATTTTTGACATCTTCAACAACATTGTCCTGAGAAAACATTTAGTATGATCTCTTATAAATTACATGGTATGGCTCCCAAAGTTCTTGTATTTATTTTCGGTAATACCAATTACCCCGCTGAAGACATTGTTTAAAAAAGTATTCTCGGTCATAATATACTTTATATAGGCAAAAATAAATCATTGAATAAAAAGGAACGTTTTACATCTTCCTAGGTCTGAGGGGGGTTTTAACCTTCCAGACTGGGAATTGTATCAACTCGCTACCCAAGGCTTTTACTTGCGACATATAGTTAAAAGCACTAAAGAGGAACAATGGGTACATATTGAAGATGTGCATGCTCATCCCCAGAATTTTTTTACATGTCTGTTTTCAAAGGTTAAAGCTAAGAACATTAACAACTTCATAGTTAAGAACACTATAACAATATGAAAGAAAATTAAACGTATTCTGCAAGAACCAATATCACTCCCTAAAAACACAACCCTATGAAACAATCCTTGGATAGCTTTTCAGAATTCATTGATACATTCTTCCAAATGGAAATCTAAAGGCATAGATGACTTGGTAACAGGAAATACATTTATTTCCTTGACAGAATTAAAAAGCAATTTTGGACTGAACAATGTAGATATTTTCAAATAAATGCAATTTAAAAGTTACATATCACTACATTTTTATTTGAAATATTTTGGACATCAGAGCAACCTTGAGGGAATCTTATTTGGGTCAGAAAAGGATGTTCATATGATAGTTAAGATATACAAAACCTTGCAGAGAGCATATCCAATTGACAATCTTGACAAAAAAATATAAACTATTGGAACCAAGACTTAAAAAGAACTGATGTTGGCACAAGGGTTGGGAATGGAGGGAATGTTGGAGCATAACTAACTAAATTACAGTTAACGAAAATGTACGCTTAATCCAGTATAAACTAATGTATAGAATGCCTTGCAAAAGTATTCATCCCCCTTGGCGTTTTTCATCTCTTGTTGCATTACAACCTGTAATTTAAATTGATTTTTATTTGGATTTCATGTAATGGACATACACAAAATAGTCAAAATTAGTGAAGTGAAATGAAAAATAACTTGTTTCAAAAAATTATACAAAATAAATAACGGAAAAGTGGTGCGTGAATATGTATTCACCCCCTTTGCTATGATGCCCCTAAATAAGATCTGGTGCAACCAATTACCTTCAGAAGTCACATAATTAGTTAAATAAAGTCCACCTGTGTGCAATCTAAGTGTCACATGATCTGTCACATGATCTCAGTATATATACATCTGTTCTGAAAGGCCCCAGGGTCTGCAACACCACTAAGCAAGGGGCACCACCAAGCAAGCGGCACCATGAAGACCAAGGAGCTCTCCAAACAGGTCAGGGACAAAGTTGTGGAGAAGTACAGATCAGGGTTGGGTTATATAAAAATATCAGAAACTTTGAACATCCCATGGAGCACAATTAAATACATTATAAAAAAATTGAAAGAATATGGCACCACAACAAACCTGCCAAGAGAGGGCTGCCCACCAAAACTCACAGACCAGGCAAGGAGGGCATTAATCAGAGAGGCAACAAAGAGACCAAAGATAACCCTGAAGGAGCTGCAAAGCTCCACAGCGGAGATTGGAGTATCTGTCCATAGGACCACTTTAAGCCGTACACTGCACAGAGCTGGGCTTTACGGAAGAGTGGCCAGAAAAAAGCCATTGCTTAAAGAAAAAAATTAGCAAACACATTTGGTGTTCGCCAAAAGGCATGTGGGAGACTCCCCAAACATATGGAAGAAGGTACTCTGGTCAGATGAGACTAAAATTGAGCTTTTTGGCAATCAAGGAAAACGCTATGTCTGGTGCAAACCCAACACCTCTCACCACCCCGAGAACACCATCGGCAGGCACTGGGAAACTGGTCAGAATTGAAGGAATGATGGATGGCGCTAAATAAAGGGAAATTCTTGAGGGCAACCTGTTTCAGTCTTTCAGAGATTTGAGACTGGGACGGAGGTTCACCTTCCAGCAGGAAAATGACCCTAAGCATACTGCTAAAGCAACACTCGAGTGGTTTAAGGGGAAACATGTAAATGTCTTGGAATGGCCTAGTCAAAGCCCAGATCTCAATCCAATTGAGAATCTGTGGTATGACTTAAAGATTGCTGTACACAAACGGAACCCATCCAACTTGAAGGAGCTGGAGCAGTTTTGCCTTGAAGAATGGGCAAAAATCCCAGTGGCTAGATGTGCCAAGTTTATAGAGACATACCCCAAGAGACTTGCAGCTGTAATTGCTGCAAAAGGTGGCTTTGTAGAGGGGTGAATAGTTATGCACGCTCAAGTTTTCTGTTTTTTTGTCTTACTTCTTGTTTGTTTCACAATAAAAAATATATTGCATCTTCAAAGTGTGTAAATCAAATGATACATACCCCCCAAAAAATCCATTTTAATTACAGGTTGTAAGGCAACAAAATAGGAAAATTGCCAAGGGGGGTGAATACTTTCACAAGCCACTGTATTATGCAAAAGACAAAATTCACACATTTTACAGCACAACTCAGAGTCATGTCTTAAGTGTAAAATTAACACTGTCTCAATAATCCATGCTCTCTGGGAATGCTATAAAGTCCAAATGTTATGTGCGAGATAAAGTATAGAGATACCCATTGTGCTAGATGATTCTCTTTTAATCACTCATCTTGAAAAAACGTAAACCAAAAACTTGGAAATCAAAACGCCATCATTAACATAATGGAAAAATCGAATTATTCATTATTGAAATATTGAAATAGCATGGGTGACCGAGACAAAAAAAAATGGTACAATTTAAGGCCATGTGGCAAACAATAATGCAGGCACTAGGGAAGGGGGTGTGAGCATGCGGGTCTGGACAGATGAGATGTAGTCGTTGTTTGTTTGCATCTGTAAGTTGTTGTTCATATGCGTATGTTTGTATTTGGTGTGGGGAAAAAAATGACAAGAATGTATTATAAAAAATGTAATATATAAATTACTTTAGGCCCAACCTTTGGCCCTTTGGCTTTCCTTGTTATTGCCACAATGTTATGGTCACTACAGCCAATGGGAACTGATATTGCTTTGGAGCAAAGCTCTGCAGCATTAGTGAAGATACAATCAATGGATGTCACAGATCCAACACTATTATGAGTGTAAAGTATTGTTCAAAGCAACATTTAGAAAATGTATTTGTATTTCCCCTAGAGGGCGGTTTGAGATACAATACTGCGTGAATTAAGCTGTTATCTGTGTGTAATTTCCTTTCCAACCCATCACCATGCATCTCAGTGGTTCCTTCTTCATGTCTCTGGGGGTTTCTTAAGCTCTGGTGCACATCAACACAAGACTGTTTAGCCTATTGCTGTGTATCGAGGTGTGACCCATGCAGTGTGTTTAGCATGTGGAGGCAATCTATACACAGCAAATTGAACAAACATGAACCATCTGTATCCGAATCTGGCATGTTATATTAGTGTCTGTCTTAATTAATGAAACCTGTTAGAAAGTGTGGAGATTTGTTTTTGCTTTTTTCCCGTAATGCTTTTTCCCGCAATTCATATAAAAAGAGGGGGACTGAAAGAAAGTTCAGGCTATGTTGGGTGTTAAAATACAAATATAGACATTGCATTCATTCACTTTGTAGCATATATTATTTCAGAATAGCCTAGACATTGAATCAATATATATCTGTGGTAGCACTTTATTTTAAGGTAACATATTAGACACAAATTTGTAGTTTATAAGTACGTATATAATTATCTTATAAGGCCTTTATTATGTCTTATTAGCCCTATATTAGATCTTAATTAAGTGATTTGTTATTCAAACCGTATAAGTCATTTATTCTTGGCCAATCCTTAATAACATAATTATTAACAATTATAAAGGCATATTCATATTCAATAAAGTGTGACCATATTTTTACCTGCAGATTTTTTTCTCAGTTTCAGGCAAGCTTTGTATGTTTTTGCTCAAGGGTGTAGGGAGGAGTGATCCTTTGTGATTAATAATAAAACCTTATACAGTTGACATGCATATATATATATATGGAAATACAGTATATACCGTTTAGAAGTTTAGTTGTTTACATCTAATTTTGACTTGAATGTTGGCTGTATGGCATATATGAAAGGAGATGTGCCCCTTTCTGTACAATGAGGTCATTTCTGGACAGTTTTTCTGCAAGTAAAAATATGTTCACACTTTAAAATAGGGAACACATATTGAGGTACAATCCTCTTACCAGTCCAAAATAAAAACAGCTTATTAAGAGTCTGTTTCTTGTGTAACTTGCTCTTTATTAAATATTAATATGCCTTTATTATTGCTAATAATTATGTAATTAACGATTGTCCAGTAATACATGACTTATAATGTTTGAATAAGAAAACACTTAATTAAGGCCTAATATATGGCTAATAAGACCTAATAAAGGCCTTATAAGCTACTTATATACACACTTAGAAACTACAGATTAGTGGCTAATATGTGTACCTTAAAATAAAGTGTTACTATATACTACATATATATATATATGTTACTGTCTCATCAGCTGAACATTCTACTTAACACTCTGGTGCTAAAATGAAACCAGAGACAATATCTTTGGGCGAGGTTTAGTTTATTCAGCACTGAGACTGAGGGGCCGCTGTTTGTCTCTGTATATCTTCAGGAACAGAGAGCCTCCGTCTAGTGGTGTCTGGGATAGGGAGAGGCGAGATGCACTCAGCCCTTGGTATCGATCCCACCATGTGCGTGCGTGTGTCTCTGTCTGTGTACGTGCATTCATGCATGTGCCTGCGTTTGTGTAACCCATTCCCACTCTGACAGACCGGTTCTTCCCTCCTGTGATGTAGTCTATGACCCTCACTCTATAATCAGCTGGAGAGGTAGCAGAGGCGGACCTTTGGCCTTGATTTGCTGTGTAATTGGACATCAGAGTTGACACTCTGCCGAGTGGAACATTAGAAGCAGTCTAATTAGGTGCGGTAGGGCTATTAAATGAAGATTTGCCCATGTTGTTAAGAAATACCACACAAATTGGAAATGTCAAGATGACACCCGGCTGCCATCGCCAACCAAGGGAAAAAAATCATTTATCAGAAAAGTTTCCAACTGAAAGCAAACACAATCCCCATACTACTACTTCACTCCAATGCTGTCTCTTCTTCAGCCTGTCTCTGCAGTCTTGTCCCTTTAAATAGCAGAGCAGCAGCCAGACTTCATCTCCACTGTCATCTCAGATTCAATAGTTTATGAATAAATGCTGTAACATCCCCATACATTGAAACACATGAGCATATGGTCTAAAATAGCCTATGGATTTTCAGCTGGAGATGACTGACTCCAGCATGACATTGGTGTTGACTCACAAGGCTCCTTCATTATAATGAGAGCACATACGGGGGACGGGAAAGCGCCCATGGCCCTGTTATTTTGTAAACATCTCTCTCTAAGTCCTGACATCTCGCCATCACCCAATTCAATACATTCTGATAACCCCCGACCCCCTCTCTCACATCACAGGGAACCCTCAAGTCAATGGCTCCAAAGTGACTCACACTCAGACGGCTAAGTTACTGTATGTGTTTAACAAGGTGTCTCTCCCCTCTAAACATGAATATGGCAGATATCAACAGTGATATATCAACAATCCTTCTAGCCAGAAATGATGAATAGGGCACTTCATGAAAAATGCATGTGGCAGCAAAACATCTAAACCTGCCTCTCCCTCAAGACTATTAGTACTTTCTGCCTAAGCTTTGCCTCGTTAGGGAGGTTTCTCACACTGCAAAACGCTCCTCTCAATACCCCATAATACTTTGTGGTGCATTTCAAGCAATAACAGTTTTTTAAAATTCATAGCGACTAAAATAACTTGCCTTATGTTGTGGGAGGGTTCAACGTGTCACCCGATTCTACCATAAAAACACTCTGTTACCAAGATGCAGGGAGTGAGTGGTGATTGAGACTGAGCAGTGCTGAAAATTGAGCGTTTCTCACAGTAATTGACTGACAATAGTGAGTCACAAACAAGCAAAAGTTGGGACACACACAGGTCAGAGTTGACGCTTCCCCTTCTACCTCTCTCTGTTTCTCCTCTCCTCCCCCTCCCCTATTCCAGTGCCAATACATCATCATCACAACAAGCCAAAGGATTTTCCAGCCCCATCGTTATCACTGTTGTCCCATCCATCGCCTCTGTGTTTTGTCGCGTCATTATCCTCCCAAGTTGTTGTTGTTTCTAACCGATAGGACACAGAACTGTAATACATAATGCATTTCCGTGATGACAGGCTTTGATTTGCCTTGACACCCAGTGGGAGGGACACTTGGCATTATATAAACAATTGTATAAATGGTGGAGAGGTTCATGCGACGAAAGGCATTCACGTTACAGGGAAAAAGGCCCTGAATGTACAAACAGAACAGATGCAGTGATTAATGCACAAAGCCTTTCTCTCTTTCTCCTTGACAGATGGTGGCTCTCCCGTACCATCTCCTTCTCTCAACAACTTATCATGTATTTAGTCAGGTTTCTACCACAAATACACCAATAACACAAAAGAGGAATGGAGGTTTTTGACAGCATGACAACTCTGCTCAGAACAACACCTGACACCAAAGATCTGTGGAGCAACGGTCTTTTGACTAGGGAGATTTCTGTATGTGTGTGTGTGTGTGTGTCTTTGAGCATGTGCAAATGTGTGTGTGTGCGCATGTGTATCCGTGTGTGCATGTGTGTGTGTGTGCATGTGCGTGTATGTGTCATGGTGGTGGGTGTTAGGAGATTTGACAGGGTTGTGACAAGGTGTCTAAGCTGCCATTAGGCATGCGGCTCACGGTTGGGTGTTCAAACCCAATTAGGTGGCGGTACACTTGGATTTAGAAAGAGGTGAGCGAAGTTTAAAGAATGGAAGCTTAACAGTGAGTCAACAAGTCCCTGCCAGAGAAACGTCAGCAGCTGTCCTCCATCCATACATGTCCTTGTCACTCCGACTGGAGAGAACCGATCAGTGTCCAAGAGAGGGACGTTACAGACTGTTACTGACACCAGCAAACCACAGCTAGGCCAGTACAATATTTAAATGGATTGTTTGGATCTTTTGCATTGTCAATCAAGACAATAACACAACACCAGGCATTTCAGCTGTTAGCTATAGGATAATGCAAAATGCCATCGCAACTCAACATGATTCCCAACTCTGTAGAAGTAATCAGCTTTAGCAGAGGACAGTGAATATGCAAAAAGCTGTCATCCCTTTATCTATTATAGGTACGAATGCTGTCATTATTGATAAACTCCACATTCATATTCAAATGCATTCACAAGGCGAGCGGAGCCGAGTGGAGTGGTATTCACTGTGGAGTCTGGGGGGCATTATCTATTAAGCTGAAGCAGCACAGCCTCAGCCCTCAGCTCTCATCTCTCTCTAATGTTCCAGTACCACGCAGAGCATTATTCAATCAGAGACATCACAGTGACAATGTGATGGATGCTAACATGCTTCAGCAGCTACGGCAGGGGGAGACGAGACAACGTCAGACGACTCTGGAGCCATTTGCCATCGCTGGAGTAGGCTAGGCTGGCCTGGGCGCTCACGCTTTGTTTGTTGTGTCAAAAGTTCCACGTTGTATTCTATTTTGAGGCCATGCTCTGCCAGTTCCAGTTTTGTTCTCTCTTTCCATCTCTCTGCTCCTTTTGCTCACTCCCTCTTTCTCTCTCTTTCTCCCTCTTTCTCTCTCTTTCTCCCTCTTTCTCTCTCTTTCTCCCTCTTTCTCCCTCTTTCGCTCTCTTTCTCCCTCTTTCTCTCTCTTTCTCCCTCTTTCTCTCTCTTTCTCCCTCTTTCTCCCTCTTTCTCTCTCTTTCTCCCTCTTTCTCCCTCTTTCTCCCTCTTTCTCTCTCTTTCTCCCTCTTTCTCCCTCTTTCTCTCTCTTTCTCCCTCGTTCTCCCTCTTTCTCTCTCTTTCTCTCTCTTTCTCCCTATTTCTCCCTCTTTCTCTCTCTTTCTCCCTCGTTCTCCCTCTTTCTCTCTCTTTCTCTCTCTTTCTCCCTCTTTCCCCCTCTTTCTCTCTCTTTCTCCCTCTTTCTCCCTCTTTCTCTCTCTTTCTCCCTCTTTCTCCCTCTTTCTCTCTCTTTCCCCCTCTTTCTCCCTCTTTCTCTCTCTTTCTCCCTATTTCTCCCTCTTTCTCCCTCTTTCTCTCTCTTTCTCCCTCGTTCTCCCTCTTTCTCTCTCTTTCTCTCTCTTTCTCCCTCTTTCCCCCTCTTTCTCTCTCTTTCTCCCTCTTTCTCCCTCTTTCTCCCTCTTTCTCTCTTGTTCTCCCTCTTTCTCCCTCTTTCTCTCTCTTTCTCTCTCGCTTTCTAAAGTCTAACCTATGGCTTTCGCTTCCAGCTTGTGAGTTGTTCCGAGTACAGTGTGAGGGTAAATTATGCGGCTTCTCTGTCATTGTGTACAACAGCGACTGAGTGAAAGAAATAAAGAATGAACAATGAATTGAGCAATGAACAAGAGTTTCAATCTCAATTATTTACAGTTTTTCTCAATTGCTAAAACACTAAACCCTATTGTCTGAACCAAATGCTCAGTTGCCTGAACCCACTGATTGAATCAATCACTCTTTTGGCAAAACCATAAGCACTTTTCACCTGTTTAGACATAACTTGCCAACACATTTTCATTGTGATGCACCCGTGCTGCATAATGGTGAGCACAGGTGACAAAAGTCAAACACAATTAGAGCACAGGTGTCACCACTTGAACACAACAACTCAAAATTGATCACACTTGTGGCTAATGATGTGAGGGAACATATACAGTAAGCCAGTTCAGAGAGCACTGGTTTGTGAGGCCCTACAATGGATAGAAATCTGAGAGGAAGAGTTCGTGTGAGAGGAGGTCGAGGTGGTCGAGGTGGTCAGCGAAGACAAAGAACAGTAATATCTGATGAAATCAGAGCTACTGTGATTGACCATGTTCTTGTCCATGGTATGAGCATGAGGGAGGCTGGACAAAGGGTACAATCAAACATCAGTAGATTCACTGTGTCCACCATAATCCGAAGATTTAGAGAAGAGAACAGGTAATTACCTTTTTTTGACATTATAGTACAGTATGTAAATGTTGACAGCAATTACTGTATGACATACTATATACTGTACCACAGTATACTGTAAGTAAATATATGTTTCAGTACATCACTGTACCAATGTACTGTAGTATTGTAATGGAGGGTTGGTCTAACTGTTTGTAGGCCTAGTATTCCATGTATATTTTTTGTAACTCCATGTTCTCTTTTTGTAGAATTGAAAGACAGGTATGTTCTCCCCACACCAAGAGACCCTAATTGTTGATATGGTCCGTGAGAACAATGCCATTAAACTGAGCGAAATTCAGCAGAAGATCATTGAGGACCATTTAAATTTTGAGGGTATCAACAGTGTCAGCCTCTCTACTGTTGATCGTGTCCTCAAGCGCAACAGACTGCGCATGAAACAGCTATACAGAGTGCCCTTTGATCGCAACTCAGACAGAGTCAAAGAGCAAAGATTCCAGTATGTACAGGTTGGCATATATCCAGACACATTCAATGTTGATTACTCTAAGTAGTGATTTACTGTAGTGGCCTAAATCACTTTTTCCGTATCACTTACAAAACTATATCTATTTCTACAGAGGGTTTTTCAACTGGATGCAATGGAAAGACCCCATCAATACATCTACATGGATGAAGCTGGGTTTAATCTCACCAAAAGGAGAAGGAGAGGCCGTAATGTGATTGGCCATCGGGCCATTGTTGGTGTTCCTGGGCAGCGTGGTGGCAATGTCACATTATGTGCTGCCATCAGCAATCATGGGGTTGTCCACCATCATGCCAACCTGGGGCCCTACAACACTCACCAGCTCCTCATTTTCCTCAATCACATGCGAGATGCTTTGTTAGGGCAGCAGGATGAGCATCCCATCTATGTTGTTGTTTGGGACAATGTGAGTTTTCACAGAGCCCTCCAGGTTAGAGAGTGGTACAATATGAACCAAGGTTTTATCAATCTTTGCCTTCCACCGTACTCCCCTTTCCTAAACCCCATTGAGGAATTCTTCTCCTCATGGCGGTGGAAGGTATATGAACGCCAACCTTACACCAGGGTAAATCTCCTGCAAGCCATGGGACTTGCCTGTGGTGACATAGGTGTGGAGGCATGCCAAGCCTGGATACGGCATGCCAGGGTTTTTTCCCCGTTGCCTGGCCAGACAAAATGTGGCCTGTGATGTGGATGAAGTCCTGTGGCCTGACCCAGTACGGAGACATGATGCTGTGGCTGAGTAATGCACTTATTTGTATATTTTTGTACTTTATTTTTACATGGGCTTACTGTACACAAGTGGCAAACGCATAAGATTTCTGTTTGTTTTTACAAGTGCTACATGTAAATGCACAAGATTTCTGTTTTGTCTTTTTGTACAAGTGCTAAATGCACAGTTTTTTTTTGTTTTGCAACATGCATTTAGCCTACAGTGAACAATAAACATTTATTTCTCCAGCTTCATGTCCTGAGCATTGTGTTTTCTATTTTTCTACATAGTGTTTAGTGACTGTTCAGTAGTGTTTTTAATTTTGATTGACTCGGGGCACGATTTGACAACATAGTTCAGTTTTGAGCACAGATTGAACTGTTTTGAGGTGAAAGTTTGGTTTTGCAAGAAGAGTCTGGGGTTTTGTGAATGTAGCTTGAAAATTGGGTTTTGTGTTCACAGTTAAGAGAAAAGGAGAGCAGCTTTCAAGAAATGTGTCTTAGCAATCGAGAAAACTGTAATATGACTATAGCGTGGTCAGATTCTTTGAAATCAATGGTTGCTGAGATCAAATACATTGGATTTCTAATAGCGTAAGGATAGTCCTTGGCAAGTTTAATTCCTTAACTTTCTAACACAAGGAGTTGAATTGAGTCATATCACACACCTCTGACATCATCAATGTGAATGCAATAAGACAAATATTTTAAGAAGTTTTCAAAATCCCCATAGACAGATCCAACCAAGTCTCTATCCTCCGCCCCCATCTGGCACAAAGCAGCAACCTTCTAATAAGAGCGTGTTGACTTTGTGTGCTCAGGGCGAATCATCTCATATTAATATGCACTGGACGACTGCTGCTATGGATCAGGAGAGAGGGCTTTGTTTGCACATCAATATGAGCCTTGCAAGATTTAATCAGGAAGGTAAACAATGAAAGAAGACTCATAGATGCCTATAGTACAATATGCCAATGCCATATTTAACCTGCACCTTTAAGGCTGGCTTCAGCATAACAGTTCGGCATAGTCCTTCATAGCATTACCCAGAGTACTTCACCTTGAAAGTACTCTCCGAAATGGCAAAGATCTCCATGCAAGCTGGAATGTCTCTAGCTATCTATTTAAACTGTCCTCAACCAGGTCTCTCTAGAAAAACCTGTATAAATAAAGGTAAAAAATAAAAAATACTGAACATTCCTCTTGTTCTGGCTGAGAATAATCGAAAGGCGTCTGGCATGACGTGTCTTTACAGCCACAATATATTTATTCCTCTGTCGCCCTGCATCTTTCATTTCAAACTTATCCATTACGTTCTTACGCTTGTCTTATTCTTATTAGTCCTTTCAGTTTGCCTTTTAAAAAAATCACACTTCTATCTACTGCTAAGAGATATTATGCGAGGTAAAGACAAAATGACAGGCTTGATCTACTCTCTCTCAACGTTGTAAGAAGAGTGGAAAAGGCAAGAGGGAGATAAACTAAGGAGAAGGCTTCATGAAATCACTGAGATTTCTCAGATTCTCATTATCGTGACTGTCTGATTGTCAGCAGGGTGCTTCATACCAAGCTGTCAAAGAAGTAGTCCGATTCCAAAGGACTGGCAAGGCTTCCAAGATGCCTGAATGTGATGAAGGCGATGAGGCACTGATGTCAGTTGATAAAATGCTGCTCCATGTGAAATATTGTGTTATCGTATTGTCTCCATGGTGAAGAAGTTAAGCCTTTCTGTCTGTCACAAGACCTGCTAAAGAGCGGGGATGACAGGTACATGAAGTGTTAGCAGTGGATGGGATGTGTGCCCTATCAATGTTGAAAATGATCTTGCAGTTGGCATTCTTCAAAAAATCTAATCAAATTGTATTGGTCACATGACCCGAATATAACAGGTGTAGACTTTACTGTGAAATGCTTACTTACAAGTCCATTCCCAACAATGCAGATTTCAAAATTAAGAAAAATATTTTCTAAATAAAAAAGGAAATAGTAACACAATAAAATAACAATAACGAGGCTATATACAAGGAGTACCAGAACCGAGTCAATGTACGAGGTAGTTGAGGTAATTGAGGTAGTTGAGGTATTCTCACTCTTCACATGCCCTTTGAGAAGCTTTCCATTTCTCTCTCACTCAGTTCTTTCATAGTTTCTAAAGACTTTTATACACCTCCTTTGGAAGACTGGACAAAAGTTTTCCCAGCTTTAAAGGAGAAATAATATGACCATGCATTTTCATATTGGTTGATTTCTTAAAGCCTTTAGAGGCAATGATGGGATGTTTTCAGTAAATTTCGGGATTTATTGATGATGCATTGTCACTCACATCATAGCTTAGCTTAGACAGGTTTTTAAACACAATGTGTCAATTCAATAAATGTATCTCTCAAAACACTTTATTCAGCACTGACTAGGGACTGACTGAAACTCTGTTATTTGATTTAATTGAATAGACAGCTTCAATGTCCCTGCCTGTTGCTTGTATTGACTCACAACCCATCATAGCTATTGGGCTTTAGTTCACTTTGCTTTCATTGAATTAGCTTTCATTGCATTTTCACAATGTGCATATTATGTTTCTACCATTAAAATGTCAGTCATGTTGTCAGATAATTAAAGTGTTGATAACTTTATCATTTTATACGCTACCTTCTAGTAAAACATTTATAGATTGACATTACAGGACGTAATGCATATGGTTTACTATCTGCTCTCTCGACTTGGAAAATATTAAAATAAACAAGGACATTTACATTTTAGCAGACAGTCTTATCCAGAACAACTTACAGTAGTGAGTGGATACATTTTTGCCCGTACTGGCCCCACGTGGGAATCAAACCCACAACCCTGGCATTGCAAGCGCCATGCTCTACCTACTGAGCAACACGGGACACTGATAATTACCGCAGTAGTAGAGGGAGTCAAGTGAAATGCATGCATTCATTAGACAGCAAGTCTCCCTCCCTGTATCTCTCTACTCCTCCACCCATCCCCTGTTCTCCCCCTCTCCCCTAACCCTGGCCCACAGACAATCACTGACAGGTCTACAGGGTTAAACCCCATCAGTGTGTTGTTGCAGGAGGTCTGTGCCAGCCCCCTGGCCCTCAAATGTGTCAATAAATCCGATGTGTGTGGCCCCTGGTTAAACGGGCCAATTAATTATCCTATCTTATCCCTGCCACCTGCTCAGCCAGGCTGCCACGCGGCACACCAGATCTGGGACCCTGCCCATACTTTAGATTCAGATCCAGAAGCTTTTTAGAGAATGGGGGAAAGAGTAGTTTGATTGAAGTTATGACAGATGTGTTTTTCATTGGTGGGACAGATTATAAAGGATTCTTAGCTACAGACAATATCAGGGTTTATGGCAACTGAATGTATATCTCAGATGCTTTGGTCTTCCAAAATGTATGGTGCTGATGCTATTTATTTAGGCCCTGATCTTTCTATGCTTGTGTACAACTGGTGATGTCTCAGTGCAGTATAATACTGCTGCACTTCAGTTTCTTTTTGTAAAGCTCTACATGAATGGTCAATGGTTAGCTTTTAAAAGTATTTATTTCTGTCGCATACACGCACATGCGCGCACGCACACACACACACACACACACACATTTAAACGCACACAGTTATTACTGTCAGGGCACCCGTTTCTCACAACAGCCCACGCTGTTCTCCCAGTAGAGAGGAGAACGTTTCAGATGGAGCTTAATTAGCCTGGCCCAGAGGTCAAGGAGATCCAGCACCAAATGTTCAGACTGCCAAGCAGCCTGGCCTGACAATACCATACACACCACATAGCCTACAGCCAACATAAATGCAATTGATATGGTAGATATACAGTAATGTATGAATTCAATCACACTTACAACATATCTTACTTTTACAGTATTTTCTCATTCACTAAAGAATAGGGATGTTTTTCACTTTTTATAAGTTTATGTGAGGTGGGTGTCCTTGATGTATTTCACTGTAACTCCTCAGTAGTTCCCTCTACACTTAGAAAAAAGGGTTCCAAAAGGGTTATTCGGCTGTCCCCATAGGAGAACCCTTTTTGGTTCGAGGTAAAAACACTTTTTGGTTCCAGGTAGAACAATTTCTTGTTCCATGTAGAACTTATTCCACAGAGGTGGAACCAAATGGGTTCTACCTGGAACCAACAAAGGGTTATCCTATGGGGACAGCTGAAGAACCCTGTAGACCTTTCCTGCAGTCAAATGACCTAGTGGCCCCATGGGCGGAATGTTATTAATATATTTCATAATCTCATAATTAATAAACATTATATAAAAAAACTGCAGAAAATCCAGTGTTTCTATGTCAAACGGTTTTGTTCTATTTCAGTCTTCTGTGATGTACTGTATATAAAGTGTAATATTGGGATACAAACTCAAAATTGAAGCCCTTAACCATGTGTGTGAGGTGTATACTTTTGTTTCAAAGTAGATTTGTTTAAGACTACCAAGAAACACTGTGTGACCCTGATTTAGCCCACTGCAGTAAAATCTTTTAGGGTTCTAGATGGCACCTTTTTTTTCTAAGAGTGTATAATAGAACCAGGTCACCAGAAGAGTGAAACCTGTTGTTGGGTTTTTTAGAACGTCTACTCAGGTGGAGAACACTGAGCAGTGCTTTGAGCAGAGACAATAACCATCTGACCTGACACCCCAGCCCACAGTCTTCAATTCATGGCAGAACATTCAATGAAGAACCAATGACAGCCTAATTAAAATCATGTTGTGGTGTGTGATGTGCCAGAAGGTTACTGACCATTCCCTTGTTCTTTATGTGTAGAATTAAAAGGCAGAATCAAAGCATGACAACTGAAATGACTGCCATTTCAAATAACGTTTGTGCAGTATGTTTCTCTAACACATTCATCCCCTCTTTCCTCTCTTCCCTGTTCCAGGTGCGAGCCAGTGCCATCGCCCAGGACGCTGATCAGAACTATGACTACGCCTCCAACAGCGTCATCCTCCACCTAGACGCAGGCGACGAGGTCTACATCAAGCTGGACGGGGGCAAGGCTCACGGCGGCAACAACAACAAATACAGCACCTTCTCTGGGTTCATCCTCTACGCCGACTGAACCCACGCAAGAGGCACGTCCCAGACAGAAAGACAGAGAAAGAAAAGAAAGTAAGAGATTGAGAAAAATAGTTGTAATGAGGGAAGGAAGGGGTTAAATGCCGGAATGCTTTCTAGTTTCCTGGTTCTCTCTATTGTCACACCAACCTCTGCTTATAAAACACATCATCCCCAAATCAAGTTTCTCCAGCTCAGCTCAGCCTGCCTGCCTGTCTGCTGTGCTGTGAGGGAGGGAGAACATGGTAATAGGGGAGGGAGTAGTGTGGGGGGAAGCTAGGGAAAGAGAGGTGCTTAGCCCTCCTCATCAGAATTCTAACCTGTCAGTTGCTCCTTGCTTTCTGAGTATTCCTCCTCCTCAAACTGGATAATAAACCAACTAACGTCAAGTGAATCAACTAACGTCAAGTGGATCCGACCTCATCATCTTCTCTCCATAACGGTCGGCTATATGGACTCAGTTGACTGAAATTGTCCTATCTTGTCGTTATGTGCTTTTCCTTTTGTAAAAGATACTACTACATCGTATAGTTACACAAAACAGGATATTAAAAAGATGTTTGTCCCTTGTGAGAAAAAAACTAGATTTTGAGAGAATGGTTTTGTGAGATGTTGACTGTGATTCAGAAGGTGAGCAATCTAAAAATCTGATTAAAAACGCCTTTAGTTGAGAAACGGAAATTAAAGGTGTCATTATAGTTTCTAACGATATATGATTTGTTGCATTTGACACCTGGCTATCACATGGTGTTTGTTTATGTGTGATGTCAGCTGTGGGAACACAGGCTGAATGTTATTCATGCAAAGCATGTTATACACAGACAACATTACATTTTCCCTTGTCCCATCCAACGTATCTAAAGAGAAAACGACACATAGTCTCTATCCTTGCCCCTTCTCCCATCCCTATACCCCTATCCTATTTGTCTAAACATGGCCAAAGTGGGTTGAAAATAGACTAAAATGTATATTAGATGTTCTAGTTATGTAGATATCCTCCACCACCAGAGTCATTCAATGAAGCAACATATTCAGATTCTGAGGTAACCTATTTTATAAAAACCAGTGTCCATTACTTCAGCTTCTTCCTCTTGCACTCTGCTGTGGTGAAGTTAAACATCTAAAGCAGAGCAATGAGATGGAGAGAGAGAGGGAGAGAGAGAGAGAGAGAGAGAGAGAGGGAGAGAGAGAGAGAGAGAGAGAGAGAGAGAGAGAGAGAGAGAGAGAGAGAGAGAGAGAGAGAGAGAGAGAGAGAGAGAGAGAGAGAGAGAGAGAGAGAGAGAGAGAGAGAGAGAGAGAGAGAGAGAGAGAGAGAGAGAGAGAGAGAGAGAGAGAGAGACAGAGAGAGAGAGAGAGAGAGAGACAGAGAGAGAGAGAGAGAGAGAGAGAGAGGGGGAATGGGATGTTTTTATGGCGAGGCAGATTTTCTGTTTCAGTGTCTGAGGCTTCACTGGATGTCATCCGTTCATTAGCTGCATATTCACTGATACATACAGGCATTATGGTAATATTTACTCAACATGGCGGGCTGACAGCTTGCTTTAGAATGAAATTGATTGGGTGAGTGACTTGGCTTGTTAGCATTGTGTGTGCGTGTGTTTTGTGTCTGTGTGTGTGTGTGGGTGTGTGTGTGTGCGTACGTGCGTGCGTGCTTGTGTGCGTGTGTGTGCGTGCGTGAATACGTACATGCGTGAATGTGTGTGTTGGTGTATTTGAGTGTTTGCATCAGAGCATGCGCCATGCCATTGCTACTGCTACATTGTTGTTTTTCTGTTATTCTGTGCTACAGCCAATGACAGATATTTTACTCAGCAGACAATGAGATTGCATTACATAGGGAGGGGAGCCTCTGTAGAGATGGTGAGAAGAACAAACAGCTTGTAAATTAAATCTATGCTATGTTTGTCTATCTAATTTTATCTTTTTGAACTGTTGAATACATTTAAATAATAAATGGGATTTTTGGAGTCACTTGTCTCAAGATAATTATTTTACCCCAAATACTATTATTGTGTTGAACTATTTAGAGTGCAGACAGCATGGTTGTGAGGCTGGTTGAATGTACTGCCAAATTCTCTAAAACGACGTTGGGGGCGGCTTATGGTAGAGAAAGGAACGTTCAATTATCTGGTGGACATTCCTGCGGTCAGCATGCCAATTGCACGCTCCCTCAAAATTTGAGACATCTGTGGCATTGTGTTCTGTGACAAAACTGCACACTTTAGGGTGGTGTTTTATTGTCCCTCAGCTTCTTGACATGCCACACCTGTCAGATGGATGGATTATCTTGGCAAAGGAGAAATGCCCACTAACAGGGATGTAAACAAATGTGTGCACAACATTTGAGATAAATAATATTTTTGTTCGAATGGATCATTTCTGGGATCTTTTATTTCAGCTCATGAAACATGGAACCAATACTTTACATGTTGCGTTCATATTTTTGTTCAGTATAGTTTAAACTTTTTAAAAAAATTATATAATAATATATGCCATTTAGCAGACACTTTTATCCAAAGTGACTTACAATCATCCATGCATACATTTTACATATTGTTGGCCCCTGGGAATCGAACCCACAATCTTGGCATTGCAAGCGCCATGCTCTACCAACTGAGCACCAGAGAACCAATTGTCTGTTTAAGAAAACATGAAACAGATCCTATTATAAATGCCTTCTCCTCTCCCTCTCCTTCATATCAGTCTAACCAGAGATTATTTGGGATGATAGGTATCAGGGAGGCAAGGAGGGGGGTAGGAAGGGTGCACCACTCCCCATATCCTCCACTCGTCTCCTCTCCTGTGGAGATGCTACGGATCTGAAAAGGTGGGCTGCAAGATAAAGTCCATCTGACTCCAGCGATGTCCGCCAGCGCACCAGTGGAATAAATCTACTAAATACAATACTCATTTAAAAAGCAAATGACTCCTGCAGGAACACCACAGTCTGCCTCAATCTGAGATCTCAGCCTATATTCACAGATACTCATCAACAGCGGAACAATTTATTCACCGAAGAAGGCTAGAGGGGGAGAGAGAGAGAGAGAGAGAGAGAGAGAGAGAGAGAGAGAGAGAGAGAGAGGATAGAGAGAGAGAAGAGGCTGGAGAGACTGAGAGGGAGATAGAAGAGGAGCGGAAGGCGCTGTGAGAGAGACAAATGTAGAGGAGAAAGGAAGCATAATGACGGAGATATAGAGAAAAAAGGCAGAGGGGGATGAGGAAGACATGAAAAGGGGGGAGAGGATGGGCGGGAGAGAGATAAAGAGAGGACTAGACAGAGGGATAGGGATGGGGGGACTAATATAGATTGGGTCTGAACAGAGAGAGGGAAGTGGATTGCTTTTAGGAGTAGAGCGGGGGTGGGGTTAGCCAGTGAGAGGCTAGACGAAAGAGCAGAAGAGGGGCTGGGATTGGACAGCTGTCACACTAAGGGGACCGTCCTCAGACAAGCCCACAACCCACCCAGCCCAGTCACCACGGCTCTGTCTCCCACAGCCCCGTCCTTCAGACTCCCCCAGACGCCAGACGCCTAGTCACCCTGACTCTGTCTGCTCCTGCCTCCGTACATGATTCCCTTTGTCACTTTAGGCCATAGCCGAGGAAGAAGCCTTTTCCAGTTTTCTCTGGATGGGCTGAGGCCGCCAACACAGGTGTACTATCCAGTCAGTCCCCTTTACACGTGAGCAAGCGAGAGAGAGAGAGAGACAGAGAGAGAGAGAGAGAGAGAGAGAGAAAGAGAAAGAGAAAGAGAAAGAGAAAGAGAAAGAGAAAGAGAAAGAGAAAGAGAAAGAGAAAGAGTGAGAAAGGAGCGCTAGCAGTTTGCAGACTCCAAGGCTAAGGTTGCTACCCTGCCTTGTTCTTCCATGCCTCTGTCTCGGCTTGTTTAAAATCACAGAACCATGTTCACGATCACTTCACAATTTTACTTGAACAAACTCCATACCCATCTAACCTTCATATTGCAGACCTATTCTTCACTAACCATACCTTTCTTCTCCTACAGACTCCTTCCTCTTGGTAAATGCATTGTCACATTTCATAATCCACCTTTTTGGCTGCAGTCTGAGATACACAGTGCAGATCACAGAAGGTCATGGTGTACAGCAATGCACTGAGTTTTTCTCTCCCTCTGAGTGAACAAACTACGGTATTCTCACATGATGTAGCTACCGCCATGTCTCCAGAGAACTTACTGAGCACAAAAAAACACAAACAAACATCCGACATGCCTTTTTTCCCTTTCAGCAAGCGGAATGTGTCTGTGACCTTTCAAAGTGTAGTTTCCCCTAGTGTTTTGCACAATTTTGGGGGGGGGGGAATTAGAGAGAAAAAATCTGACACACTTTAAACAGAGATCAAGCTATCTGTCCTAATATTGTGATTACACTGATGTTTGGGTAGACATGTCAACATACACAGAGCATTCTTTCAGATCTGTTTAGCTTTGAAGCTTAAAAGAATGGAATAGACTTTGGTACACTGCCTTCAGAAAGTATTCACACCCCTTGAATTTTTCTACATTTTGTTGTGTTACAGCCGGAATTTTAAATGGATAACATTTTTATTGTTTGTCACTGGCCTACACACAATACCCCATAATGTCAAAGTGGAATAATTTTTCTTTCAAAACCTTTACAAATTAATTAAAAATGAAAAGCTGAAATGTCTTGAATCAATAAGTATTCAACCCTTTGTTATGGCAAGCCGAAATAAGTTCAGGAGTACACATTTGCTTAACAAGTCACATAATAAGTCACATGGACTGTATGCAATAATAGTGTTTAACATGATTTTTGAATGACTGAAATTGGTTGTCTAGCAATGATCAACAACCAGTTTAACAGAGCTTGAAGAATTTGAAAAAAAGAATGGGCAAGTTGTACAATCCAGGTGTGGAAAGCTCTTAGAGACTTACCCAGAAAGACTCACAGCTGCAATAACTGCCAAAGGTTACTCTAACATGTATTGATTAATGTCACAAGCTGGGCTAGAACTCCGGTCTCAGATGTGGGGAGCTGGGGGTTCTACCCCTTAGCCACAGAGGAGGTATAGTTGGACCCAAATGAAACACCCAAGGCAATGCTCCAGGTAAGTAGATTTAATGTAACAAAAAGGTTCTTTGCACTTCAAAAATAGTCCAACAAAAGTTCTTCTCAGAAAGAGGTATATTAACAGAGGTAGAGTAACAAAACAGGAGGCAAAACAAAATAACTCCACGAGGGGAGAAAAACAAACTAAAGATAACTTAGAAAAGCTTACTTGGAAAGACACAGTGGGACAAAGCAGGAGACACATAGCCAGGACTCAAAAACCAAGTGAGGAACAGGGGAAAAACACAGCTAAAATACTCTAGGTGAAACAAGGCACAGGTGACCTGGATCAAGCTAATAAGGACACACGAGGAAGAACTAAGGCAGAGGGGGAACACAGATGACCTCTAGAGGCCCGGAGACAAACAGGAGGCAGGAAGCTGACAGGACCCCCTCCTCTAGGAACGACTCCTGACGTTCCTTCCAGAACACCCTGGCCTCAGGGTGCGAAACTCTCGGATCAAACCTGGGTCCAGGATGTCCTTGGCTGGAACCCAGGAGCGCTCCTCTGGCCCGTAGCCCTCCCAGTCCACCAGATACTGCAGAGAGTTCTGGACCCTCCGGGAGTCCAGTATCCGGCGGACTGTGTAGGCTGGCTGGCCGTCAATGATCCTGGGAGGTGGCGGGGGTCTGTGGGGGGGCAAAGGGAGAAGACAAGACAGGTTTAAGTAGTGAAACATGGAAAGTGGGGTTAATTCTAAGGGAGCGAGGGAGAACCAAACGATACGAAACAGGGTTAACCTTTCTTGCTATGCGGAAAGGGCCGATGTATTTCTGGGAAAGCTTCTTGGATTCGACCCGGAGGGGCAGGTTCTTAGTGGCCAACCAAACTCTCTGACCAGCTCGGAAACTAGGGGCCGTCCGGCGGCGGCGATTAGCCTGACTTTGGTATCTCTGGGAGGTCCGAAGGAGGGTACGCCTGGCCTTCTTCCAGGTCCGCCTACAGCGTTGGACAAAGCGCTGGGCCGAGGGAACACCAACTTGCGCCTCTTCCTCTGGAAATAATGGAGGGGTGTAACCGAACTGGCATTCGAAGGGGGACAATCCGGTGGCTGAGGACTGGAGGGTGTTGTGGGCATATTCAGCCCAAATGATGTAGGTGGCCCAAGACGTGGGATTACTGGCCGCCATACACCGCAGGATGGTCTCCAGATCCTGATTAATCCGTTCCGTTTGGCCATTAGACTCTGGATGGAACCCCCGACGATAGGCTGGCTGTGGCCCCAATAAGCCTGCAGAAGGCCCCCAAAACCGGGACGAGAATTGGGGACCTCGGTCGGAGACCACGTCCCAGGGGAATACCAAATATCCGGAAGACATGGTTCATGAGGAGCTCAGCAGTCTCCTTAGCCGAGGGCAGCTTGGGCAGGGGAATAAACCGGGCAGCCTTAGAGAACCGGTCTACCACCACTAGGATGACGGTGTTGCCCTGGGATGGAGGAAGTCCCGTAACAAAGTCCAGAGAAAGGTGTGACCATGGCCTTCGAGGAACAGGTAAGGGATGGAGCAGTCCCTGGGGTCGCTGGCGTGTCGACTTTCCCTGGTTGCACACAGGGCAGGCCTCAACATAGACCTGCACGTCCTTCTTGATGGACGGCCACCAAAACCGCCGTCGGAGGAATTCCAGTGTGCGAGCACTGCCTGGATGGCATGTCAAGGGCGACTCATGACCCCACTGCAAGACGCGGGCCCGAACAGAGAGAGGAACGTACAGGCGACCCGGCAGGACCACCGCCTGGATCGGGCTCATGGACAAGGGCCTCTCGTACCCCTCTTTCAAGTTCCCACTGAAGAGGTGCGACGATCCTAGACCTCGGAATAATCGATGCCAAGGGCTTCTCTTGTACCTCGGGAGAATAGGCTCGAGACAGGGCATCCGGCTTGACGTTCTTGGTGCCAGGTCGGTAAGACAGGAGGAACTGGAATCGATTAAAGAAAAGGGACCATCGTGCTTGCCGAGGGTTCATCCGCTTAGCCTGTTGGAGATATTCCAGGTTCTTGTGGTCTGTGAGAACCTGGAAAGGATGCTGAGCCCCCTCAAGCCAATGGCGCCACTCTTCCAAGGCCAGCTTAACCGCAAGCAACTCTCGATCCCCCACGTGGTAGTTGCGCTCGGCCTCAGACAGGCGGCGAGACATGAAGGCACAAGGGTGTAATCTCCCATCCTCACCCCTCTGTGACAGGACGGCTCCCACCCCCCACCTCTGAGGCGTCCACCTCCACCACGAAAGGTCTTTCTGGGTCAGGGATCACCAGAATCGGAGCAGAAGTGAAGCGGCGCTTGAGATCCTCGAAGGCCCCTGCTGCTTCCGGACCCCAGTGAATCTTGGTCCCTCCTCCCTTGGTAAGCGTCGTCAAAGGGGCTACCACAGAGCTGAAATTCTTAATGAACTTCCGATAGAAGTTAGAAAAGCCAATGAACCGTTGAACCTCCTTGACCGTGGCAGGTGTGGGCCAGCTGTGGACCGCTTTGACCTTCTTGGGATCCATCTCTAGGTGGCCGGGAGTGACAATAAACCCGAGAAACTGAGTCTGAGAAACATGAAACTCACACTTCTCAGGTTTAACGTAGAGGTGATTGTCAAGGAGCCTCTGGAGAACCCTGCTAACATGCCCCTCATGCTCCTTCAGTGACCTCGAGAAGATGAGGATATCGTCCAGGTACACGAAGACGAACAGATTAAGCATATCCCGGAGAACATCATTAATCAGGGCTTGGAATACTGCGGGGGCATTGGTGAGCCCGAATGGCATCACCCGATATTCATAGTGCCCCGTGGGCGTGTTGAACGCCGTCTTCCATTCGTCCCCTTGCCGGATCCGCACGAGATGGTAAGCATTGCGGAGATCCAGTTTAGTAAAAATGGAAGCCCCTTGAAGCAGCTCAAAAGCAGTGGCCATGAGAGGAAGGGGGTATCGATTCCGAACCGTGATCTTGTTGAGTCCCCGGTAATCAACACAAGGCCTAAGACCCCCGTCTTTCTTTTCAACAAAAAAGAAGCCCGCCCCAGCCGGGAAGTAGAGGCACAGATGAGGCCGGCTGCCAAGGACTCCTTAATGTAGGTGTCCATAGCTGCTTGCTCGGGGAGGATAAGGAAAAGATCCGACCTCTAGGAGGGCAGCAACCAGGGAGTAGATCAATGGCACAGTCATACGTGCGATGAGGCGGTAAGGAAGTAGCCAGGGCCTTGCTGAACACTGCCTTGAACCGATGGTAAACACTGGGGACTCGGGAGACGTCAACAGACTCTTGAAACTGGGTACTAGGGGCTGAGGGACTCTGAAGCATGCAGGTGAGTTGGCAAGTGGAACCCCAGTTTAGAATGGTGCCAGTAGGCCAGTCGATCTGGGGATTATGTCTGCATAGCCAAGGGTGACCCAGGATAATAGGATACTCGGGAGAGTCAATGAGATAGAAGGTCTCCTCCTGCTGGTGTTGAGAGATAGTAAGTCGCAGGGACTGAGTCGCCTCAGTAACCTTTCCTGGTTCCAGAGGTCTGCCATCTAAGGCTGTAACTGCCTGGGGTTGAGGAAGTAATTGGGTAGGGATCTTGAGTTCCTTAGCCAAGGTTACATCCATGAAATCACCTGCGGCACCGGAATCGATCATAGCCTGGACCCGATGCTGGTGGCCCTCCCAGGACAGAGTGGCTGGAATAGCTAGGACAGCGTTAGTAGGAGGAGCTCTAATTTTCCCCATCACAACCCTCCTGTAGCTGGGCGGGGACAGGCGTTTCCCAAAGCTCGGGGCAAGTGGAGCGGAAGTGGCCGGCAACCCCGCAGTAGAGGCACCGACGGCTCCCTCATGCGACGTTCCCTTTCATTGGGAGAAAGCCTGGAACGGCCTAACTGCATGCTCTCCGGGGAATCCTGGAGCAGTTCAGGAGCCGGGAAGCTCTGAATGACGGAGTCCAAACAGGAGAAACAGAGCTGCTCAGAGGAACCTGGGACTGAGACACCTGGCGGCGAGCCGTTCTCCGCTCTCTTAGACGATTGTCCAGGCGGATGGCCAAGGCTATGAGGGACTCGAGATCTCCAGCTGGTTCTCGGGTGGCTAACTCATCTTGAAGGGGCTCAGATAACCCTCCCTGAAAACAGACCCTCAGCGCTTCATCATTCCGGCCAGGAGTTGAGAATGACTAGCCATCAGCTCTTCTTGTCGGCTGAGAACGGCTTCATGGCGCTGGAAAGATGCCTCATGTCGAGTGATCACCGCCAACAGGTCCTGGGAACTGAGTGTTTCTGGGTCCATGATTGACTTGGTTTTTCTGTCACAAGCTGGGCTAGAACTCCGGTCTCAGATGTGGGGAGCTGGGGGTTCTACCCCTTAGCCACAGAGGAGGTATAGTTGGACCCAAATGAAACACCCAAGGCAATGCTCCAGGTAAGTAGATTTAATGTAACAAAAAGGTTCTTTGCACTTCAAAAAATAGTCCAACAAAAGTTCTTCTCAGAAAGAGGTATATTAACAGAGGTAGAGTAACAAAACAGGAGGCAAAACAAAATAACTCCACGAGGGAGAAAAACAAACTAAAGATAACTTAGAAAAGCTTACTTGGAAAGACACGGTGGGACAAAGCAGGAGACACATAGCCAGGACTCAAAAACCAAGTGAGGAACAGGGGAAAAACACAGCTAAAATACTCTAGGTGAAACAAGGCACAGGTGACCTGGATCAAGCTAATAAGGACACACGAGGAAGAACTAAGGCAGAGGGGAACACAGATGACCTCTAGAGGCCCGGAGACAAACAGGAGGCAGGAAGCTGACAGATTAAGTTGGTTGAATACTTATCTAATCAAGATATATTAGTATTTTATTTTTTATCAATTTTATTAGAAATGTTCAAAATGTTCTTCCACTTTGACAATACAGAATATTTTGCGTAGATTGTTGACAAAAAATGACAATTAAATCTATTTTAATCCCACTGTGTAACACAACAAAATGTGGAAAAAGTCATGGGGTGTGAATACTTTCTGAAAGCGCTGTAGTGTCTGTCACACCATTACAAATTGGCATTTGTGAAGAGTCCCTTTCAAACAGCGGAACATTGAGGGCCAGTGTCCCTTAACTCCCATGATGATCTCTCGGTTTCCTCTGAACACGATATGATTGGGCTCAGACGTGGGTGGGCGGCGGCACATGCATTTAATTGCAACGTGTGAATTTGTGTTAGTTAGAGTGCAAGTGAAACAGGGAATGATGAGCAGAGCCGGGGGAAGAAGCCACGAGAGACATACTCCCCACACACCTCCTACACTCACAATATACACATGAAGACATACAGTACACTCACACATGTAGGCATAGAGTTCACCTACTTTTTGACAAACGTAAACAGGTAGTTGACCTAATAGGCCCTAATAGCAAAATAATAAAGAACTCCCTCAAACATACGTATTTTTTCTCCTCCTGCCTGATCTGATGGTGGGATGTGTGGTGGGTAGTAGTCATTCCCACCTGCGCTGAGAGGCGGACAGGCAGGGAAGGAGCCATGGGTGGTCCTGAACAGACCAGGGCGGACCGGGGGAGGAACAGACATCTGTGATGAATAGATACAGACGTGTCACTGTTGAACATACTATTCATAGAACACGGACACATTCACACAGAATCACACTTGGCTAGAGGCGTTTGACCAAAACATATTGTGTATACAGGATAACACTATATTTTAAGGTACATTTATTACCCACTAATTTGTAGTTTTTAAGTGTGTATATAAGTAGCTTATAAGGCCTTTATTATGTATTGTTTGTATTTGTATTTGTATTTATTATGGATCCCCATTAGCTGCTGCCAAGGCAGTCCAGCAAAATTAAAGCAGCTATACATTTTAAAAACATTACAATACATTCATAACAGATTTCACAACATATTAAGTCTGTCCTCAGGCCTCTACTCTACTACCTCATATCTATAACACAAAATCCATGTGTATGTGTGTGTATAGTGCTTATGTTATTGTGTGTTTGTATGCATGTGTCTATGTTTGTGTTGCTTCACAGTCCCCGCTGTTCCATAAGGTGTATTTTTATCTGTTTTTTAATTCTAATTTTACTGCTGGCATGAGTTACTTGATGTCGAATAGAGTTCCATGTAGTCATGGCTCTATGTAGTACTGTGCACCTCCCATAGTCTGTTCTTGACTTGGGGACTGTGAAGAGACCTCTGGTGGCATGTCTTGTGGGGTATGCTGTGTGCTAATAGTTCAAACAGACAGCTCGGTTCATTCAACATGTCAATACCTCTCACAAATACAAGTAGTGATGAAGTCAATCTCTCCACTTTGAGCCAGGAGAGATTGACATGCATATTATTAATGTTAGCTCTCTGTGTACATCCAAGGGCCAGCCGTGCTTCCCTGTTCTGAGCCAATTGCAATTTTCCTAAGTCCCTCTTTGTGGCACCTGAACACACAACTGAACAGTAGTCCAGTTGTGACAAAACTAGGGCCTGTAGGACCTGCCTTGTTGATAGTGTTGTTAAGAATGCAGAGCATCGCTTTATTATAGACAGACTTCTCCTTATCCTAGCTACTGTTGTATCAATATGTTTTGACCATGACAGTTTACAATCCAAGGTTACTCCAAGCAATTGAGTCTCCTCAACTTGCTCAATTTCCACATTATTCATTACAATGTTTTTAGTTTTAGAAATATTTAGGACTAACTTATTCCTTGCCAACCATTCTGAAATTAACTGCAGCTCTTTGTTAAGTGTTGCTGTCATTTCAGTTGCTGTGGTAGCTGACGTGTATAGTGTTGAATCATCCACATATACACACTGACTTTACTCAAAGCCAGTGGCATGTCGTTAGTAAAGATGAAAAAAGTAAGGGGCCTAGACAGCTGCCCTGGGGAATTCCTGATTCTACCTGGATTTTGTTGGAGAGGCTTCCATTAAAGAACACCCTCTGTGTTCTGTTAGACAGGTAACTCTTTATCCACAATATAGCAGGAGGTGTAAAGCCATATTAGCCATATATTAGGCCTTAATTAAGTGTTTCTCATTAAAACATAATGTATTACTGGCCAATCCTTAATAACCTAATTGTTAGCTATAATAAAGGCTTATATAAATGAATGTCATCTGTATAAGGTTATATTATGAATCACAAAGGGTCACACCTCCCTACACCCTTGAGCAAAAACATAGAATGTTTGCCTGAAACATAGGATTTGTGTAGTTTGATGGCATAAGACATTGATTTATAAATATGTCATATAGCCAACATTAAAATCTGATGTAAACAATTGATGTAAACAATTAGTTTCAGCCATTATATGGTTTTGCTAATGGGTGTGGGGAGGTGTGCCCCTTTGCGACTGACATTATATAATTACATGCCATACAGCCGACATTCATATATGGAAGCATATATGGAAGTTGAGTTGCTAATTGTTTACATCAAATCTTTACTTGAATGTTAGCTGTATGGCATCCAATGAAGTCCTTTCTGTAACAATTGTCTGCAAGTACAAATAAAAAATCAACAAACACAGATTGTATTTATGTTTACATGTAAAATATTTTAACACACTCATTATACTGTTCAATAAAAATGCAACAAATTATACTCTATGGGCAGACATTTGAATCCCATTTTAGGTCACTTGAAGTTCATCAGCCCTCTTAATGAGCTAGATGCCATTGCATCCTGGGAAGCACATTGTCTGAATTGTAATTTTCCATGGGAAGCAGAAGCACACACACACACACACACACACAAACATACACACCCACTCACCCAAACACACAGACACACACACACAAACAAACTCCTCCCCCTGTACCTCTCTGCATAGTTTTCACACTTTGTCCCTAAGCTCCAGGTAACAATTGCCCAGGGCATGTGGGTGATACAGTATGAATTACGAGGCATGTTTTTCAGGAGCATGGAGGACGAGGAGCGAGGGGACCCCCAGGAGGCGTACACACACACAGACACACACACACCCACACCAACACAGAGAGGGGTTTGCGGGTCTGGCATCAGAGCTAGTCTCTGCCATACGCTCAGAGCACAGAGACCTGTAAACACACTCAGGAACCTTCTGGAGTGGTAAAGGCTAAACACTGGGATCTATCCTCACTACTGTATAGCACGCACAGGTCTAGGAGATACCTCCCTGCACTTAACTGGCAATGAAACAATGGCAACTAAACAATCAAATGACTGTTCCCGTCGTTGGTGTGTAGTAGGGCCTATTCACTGACGCTCAAAAGACGTGGTAGAATGAACAACAAATAATCAGCTGACACCTTTACATCTCAGAGGCTCAACTCGTTACCGTAGTGATTCAGTAGGGCTGAGACAGAGCTCCCCTAAGCAGAGGAGGCAATGAGCCTGTACAAGGTGAAGGAGGAGATGAGAAGAGAGGAGAGGTGAGGAGAGGAGTCTTGAGAACTGGGTGATTAAGGAGCCCTCCCTGTCTGGCTCTCACCCTACTCTCTCACCCTCCTCTCTCACTCCTCCATCCCCTCTCTCCCTCTGCAGCGTTCACAGCCGAAGTTGAATTCATTGAGAGGACGCTTAAGGAGTCTTTGTCTCCAAGGTGGGATACACACACACACCAACACTTAAGGGAATGGTTCCGCTGAGAATACCGAAGCTATCTACCAAATTAGGCCGCACAGCCACACTTTTGCCGTTCTATTTAATTTTCAATTAAAGGGCTGAAGCTCATAGACTCACTTGCATTCACACACTCAGATCAACACTTATACAGACAAATGAATACGTTCACATACCATACATGCACAACACATGCCTACATGAGTGTGAACTCTGATGATGTCATAGGTAAATTATATCATTGCACCCATCATTTGGATCCTGCTCATTTGCACGTAAAGACAGCATGAAAACAATCAGCAACTCAGGTGAGAAAACTGTGCTTAGTGGAGTGTGCAAACAGACACACATGCACACACACACACACACACACACACACGCATGCACACTAAGTACTACAGAATATTGTGCCAACTAGCGGAGCCGGGTGGACCTCCAGTGCCAACTATATCCCGTCTCAAAGGTCAGAGGCATATGGAGCAGGGAGGTTGTGGGGGGATGGACAGAACAGGGAGGGTGTGGGGCGATGGAGGGAACTGGAAGGGTGTGGAGAGATTGACGGAACAGGGATGGTGTGGGGCGATGGACGCAGCCACCTGAAAATGTCAGTGTCACCAGTTGCCATGACAGCCAGCAAAGTTTGGCAGTCTCAGTCTCACTGTTAAAGGCCAGATGATTTGCTGTGGCTAATTAAGACTACAGTTTGTGTGTTAGCATGGGGCTATGTTAAAAATGGACATCCTCAAACTAACTATTAAGGACGAACAAATCAACTGCCAACACTAACATTTGGTTATAAGTTCATTATTAACGACCCTGATCTTTGGCAGTTTTGCAAAGTTCTCATTATGCAAGTGATATACTCCCACTGTTGTAAATACTGTGTAATACTGTAAACCAGCTGCATGACCAGCACATTAGTGACGCAGCAAAACGTGACACACCCACGCACACACCCATGTACGCACACACATACATTTTTATGACCCAAGAAGAAAAAGGCTGGCCCTGGGCTACTCGAGGGATAGGTAATCTCAAACATGTTTATCTTTATTTGGGAGCCACTTGGCACTGCATCGTGGTACTGCTGTACAAACACTCCTGCTAGAGAGAGAGAGAGAGAGAGAGAGAGAGAGAGAGAGAGAGAGAGAGAGAGAGAGAGAGAGAGAGAGAGAGAGAGAGAGAGAGAGAGAGAGAGAGAGAGAGAGAGAGAGAGAGAGAGAGATTCTGTATATATGGAAGGAGAGAGAGAGAGGTGAACGGTGGCCCTAGGCTGCTGGGCCAGATCCTCTACTCCACACAGTGCTCTGAGATCATCCACAGAGTATGGATCATCATTACAGAGTGAGTGAGCGGCCATGTTTCTTTCTCAGGGCTGAGGGCCGTACAGGGGCCACTCTACAGGGCTGGGATCACACTAAGGTAATGAATCCTAATTCCACACAATGGGCAGCCATGCCTCAGTCTCGCAGTTAGCTACTGTACACTACCTACCCTGGGTCCCTTACCCTAATCAGTGTGCTGCAGCAACTGACCTAAAACACTACTGCCGCCTCTGTCTGCCTGCCATGAGTCAGACACATACTACGAGGACAACAACAACAACAACCCAGCGGGCAAAAGTGGTCGCAGTGACACCAGGCTGACGTCTTTCGTGACGTCATGGTCAGGTTGTATACTGATTGTAAAAGGGATGTTTCCTGGACCTATTGACGCAAGTGAGGTGAATCTGACTAGAACAACAGTGTTGATTGTTTGATTACTTTAATGAATTGGATGAGTCATGAAAGCTTCATTTGGATCTTGGGAATGTTCTCTGTTGACTTCCTGGTTTGTCTACAGTGCATCTCAGGCAGCAGAGTTCAAAGCTAAAAGAGGGGGAAAGCACATATTTTACCTCATGGATGCTCTCCGCTGTTTGTCTATTAGTTGATTGACAAAGCCCAAATACAAGCAATTATGGGTTCTTGTTTGCAGTGTTTTTCGCTGAAAGCTGCAGAATGGTCCTTTCCATGTGCTGACACTTCTTTCTGTAATAGGGATCATTATGGGTGTAGAAGGGGTCTTCTATAAATGAAAACACTCACAAACAGAAACAGGCAAACAGTGTGTGTGTGTGTGTGTGTGTTTGTGTGTGTGTGTTTTAGATAAGGAAGTTACATTCTGTGCAATCACCACAGCACAGTATGATGTAGCACTGTTTTAAGGAGGCAAGCTCAAAGAATACAGACATCTGACTGGGCACAAACTGGTTGAATCAACATTGTTTTAACGTAATTTGTCAACGTATTGTGACATGGAATCTACGTAGAAAATACATTGGAATTGAAAAAGTAATAAACTGATGTTTTGAGGGTGGAATTTCAACCACAGGATTATGTCATCATTGTAACAAATATTCAACATAAACAAACCTGTATAAAATATGTTGGATTTGTACCTTTGAAACGATTTCAAATCTTCAACGTTATATCCATTATCAGAAAAAATAACAATAGGCTGGGCAGCACCTCCTACTGGAGAGTTGATCTATCTACAGCTATTCATTTGGTCTCTTTTAACCACAGCCCTGCTTAGCTTTGATATTTGTCATTGACTACAACCAATTAACTATTTTGAGAATGATTACTGAGAGATCTCTTAATACCTAAATAGATATATCCACTGCTATCAAAGTCATTCCAAAAGGTTTAACAGAGCAAATTAAATGTAACTATACTTTAGTCATCTATCATCAATGATCATCAATAGGCTTAAATAGCATTCACAAAGTCATCAACAGCTATTGTTTCATTTCAACCAAGGGTTCAACTAAAAATAGACAATACATATTGAGTTTTAGTAAAGTTTTATTTTTACAGGGACAGTAAAATCAACATTTCAGTAAAAGTGCCGGTTTTAGCCAGCCGGCTAATTTTCAACCACAGTCCCTGGGCAGGTTATTAAAAACTATTACAATAATAATACAGACAAACAATGAGCAGTGAGCACATGCACAGAAACATAGGACAAGCAACACGTAGCACGCAGACAGAGCAATAGCACAAAAAGTAGGCCTAGGGTTTCAAGCTTCGGTTGATTTCAAATGTAATTTTCATGTTAATCATTAATATGTTAGATTCGGGTCTCCATCTCAACCAAAAATCAAAATTAAAGAATAGGACTAAATCTAATCAAACTTTAAATGCACTTTAAATAAAGTTTGATTTGATTTAGTCCTATTCTTTAAGGTAGATTTCTGGTTGAGATGGATATGTGAGTCCGACATAAAAAAGTATTAATTTGTAGTCAAACTGGAATTAAAGCCAGACTAAGTCAGTGGCAAAAAAGATACATCTCCTTCAAATGTTGATATTTGGTTTGAACGTAAGCCTTTTGTTTGTTTCTCCCATCAATAAATCTATCAGATTTACCCGGCAACAGAGTGCTCCTTTTTCTTTATTCTTCTGGATAATCACCAGCTGAAGTATCCAGGGGTAAGGAATGTTTGATAAGGACCTATAATCGAAGGTAAATCTGTTACTTTGTTAGTTTGTTTTCAGCCGATTGTTATGTTTTTGACAAGATGGGAATGGGAAGGAGAGGGGCAGAGAGGTGGGGACCGGGCGGCATGTTTGTAGCTGGCTCGCCTCATAGTGTCACGCCCTGACTCTGGGGACTCTTATTTGTTGAGCCAGGGTGTGATTTTCTATGTTTGTGATCTAGGTTATTAGATCTATGTTGGCCGGTGTGGTTCCCAATCAGAGGCAGCTGTCGCTCGTTGTCTCTGATTGGGGACCATACTTAGGCAGCCTATTGGCCCTAGTGGGTTGTGGGATCTTGTTCCGTGAAAGGTATGTTGTTTGTGTCTACCTTGGACCACCAAACGAGGACCAAGCAGCGTGCCCAGGCAGAGCGAATAGCCATGTCACAGGTGGGCAAATGGTGGTCATGGGAGGAGATATTTTCGGGAAAAGGACCCTGGGCAAAGAAGGAAGTGCAGGCAGGAGAGGAGCAGCGGCAACACGGAAGCCGGCCGAGGAGGAAGCCCGAGAAGCAGCCCCAAGAAAAAAAATTGGGGGGGCTAAAGGGGTGGTCAGGGAGCAAGAGAGAAGAGCCCCGACCACTGCACCCGGTTGGTTTCAAGACTGGGTCCCCACGACCATGGGAAGAGGAGTGGGAACAGTATTATACTGAGGAGTCGGAGGATGATGACGACGATGAGTTTCTGTTCCCTAACTCGTGGGGGCTCCCGGAGGAGTCCTCACGGGAAGAGGAGTGCCGACGACGGAGACCCGAGAGGCAACCCCAAGAACATTTTTTGGGGGGGGCACACGGGGTGGATGACGAGGCAGCAGGAGGCCGTGGAAGGGCGAATCTGCAGGTTAGGAGAGGAGGCCACCTTGTTACGGGGGCTATTGGTTCAGAGGGAGCAGGAGTTATTCGGTCAGAAGGAGGAGCTACAGGAGGCTAAAAGGGAGAAGGAAAGTGTAGAGGCACGGCGAGAGGAGCTGGTTAGGCAGCAGAAGGCGCGGGGGTTAATAAAGGAACACAGTCCCGCTCCTCGCACCAAGGAAGTGGTGTGTGTCGCCAGTCCGGTCCGGCCCGTTCCTGCTCCCTGCACTAAGCCAGTGGTGCGTGTTCCCAGTACGGCCCGACCCGTTCCTGCTCCTCGCTCCAAGCCAGTGGTGCGCGTCGCCAGCCCGGCCCGGCCTGTTCCTGCTTCTCGCACCAAGCCAGTGGTGCGCGTCGCCAGCCCGGCCCGGCCTGTTCCTTCCCCTCGCACCAAGCCAGTGGTGCGCGTCGCCAGCCCGGTCCGGCCTGTACCTGCTCCCCGCACCAAGCCAGTGGTGCGCGTCGCCAACCCGGCCCGGCCCGTTCCTGCTCCCCGCACTAAGCCAGTGGTGCATGTTCCCAGTACGGCCCGACCCGTTCCTGCTCCTCGCACCAAGCCAGTGGTGCGTGTCGCCAGCCCGGCCCGGCCTGTTCCTGCCCTTCGCACCAAGCCAGTGGTGCACGTCGCCAGCCCGGCCCGGCCTGTTCCTGCCCCTCGCACCAAGCCAATGGTGCGCGTCACCAGCCCGGTCCGGCCTGTTCCTGTCCCTCGCACCAAGCCAGTGGTGCGCATCGCCAGCCCGGCCCGGCCTGTTCCTGCCCCTCGCACCAAGCCAGTGGTGCGCGTCGCCAGCCCGGTCCGGCCTGTTCCTGTCCCTCGCACCAAGCCAGTGGTGCGCGTCGCCAGCCCGGCCCGGCCTGTTCCTACCCCTCGCACCAAGCCAGTGGTGCGCGTCGCCAGCCCGGCCCGGCCTGTTCCTGCACCTCGCACCAAGCCAGTGGTGCGCGTCGCCAGCCTAGGTCCGGCCTGTTCCTATCCCTGGCACCAAGCGTCGCCAGCTCGGCCTGTTCCCTTCCCTCGCACCAAGCCAGTGGTGCGCGTCGCCAGCCCGGTCCGGCCAAGCCAGTGGTGCGCGTCGCCAGCCCGGCCCGGCCTGTTCCTGCTCCCCGCACCAGGCCAGTGGTGCGCGTCGCCAGTCCGGTACGGCCCGTTCCTACTCCCCGCACCAAGCCAGTGGTGCGCGTCGCCAGCCCGGTCCGGCCTGTTCCTGCTCCTCGCACCAAGCCAGTGGTGTGTGTGTCCAGTCCGGCACAGCCCGTGCCTGTTCCACCGGTGCCTGGTCCGGCACCGGTCAGCTGCTCCACTCCGGAGCCAGAGCAGTCCGCTCCACCGGTGCCCAGTTCAGCTCCGGTCAGCTGCTCCACTCCGGAGCCTGAGCAATCCGCTTCACCGGGGTCCAGTCCAGCTCCGGTCAGCGGCTCCACTCCGGAGCCAGAGCAGTCCGCTCCACCGGTGCCTGATCCAGCTCCGGTCAGCTGCTCCACTCCGGAGCCAGAGCAGTCCGCTCCACCGGGGTCCAGTCCAGATCCGGTCAGCGGCTCCACTCCGGAGCCAGAGCAGTCCGCTCCACCGGTGCCAAGTCCAGCTCCGGTCAGCGGCTCCAGTCCGGAGCCTGAGCAGTCCGCTCCACCGGTGCCGGTCCAGCTCCGGTCAGCGGCTTCAGTCCAGACCCAGACGTCAGCCCCTCTCCAGGTTCGGGGTCTCCCACACCAGGGTCCAGATAGGGCTTGGAGTATAGTGGGAGGAAGGAGAGGGGAAGCAACGCGCCGAGGTCTAGACCAGACCAGGGGCGCAACAGGGAGGCGAAGAGTGAGAGGTCGTCACGCCCTGAGCCGGATCCGCCTCCGAGGCGGAATGCCCACCCGCCCCTACCTTGTTATGTTTATGTTGTGCGGTCGGAGTCCGCACTTTTGGGGGGGGGGGGTACTGTCACGCCCTGACTCTGGGGACTCTTATTTGTTGAGCCAGGGTGTGATTTTCTATGTTTGGGATCTAGGTTTTCTAGATCTATGTTGGCCGGTGTGGTTCCCAATCAGAGGCAGCTGTCGCTCGTTATCTCTGATTGGGGACCATACTTAGGCAGCCTATTGGCACTAGTGGGTTGTGGGATCTTGTTCCGTGAAAGGTATGTTGTTTGTTTCTACCTTGGACTTCACGTTTCGTTTTGTTTATTGTTTTGTCGTTGTGTTTATTAAGTTTAAATAAACATGTATGCATATCACGCTGCGCCTTGGTCTGACCCGTCAATCAACGAATGTGACACATAGAAACGCGTGCGGTTATTCTATTCACTGTGTTGGCGGGAGAAGAGAAGACACCGATAGCCACAAAGGTCTGAACAATCGCCCATTCCATATTCTGTCTGTGTGTCTTGTCTTTGTGTTTGCCTGCCCTACTGTAACTATACTGAACAAAAATATAAATGCAACATGCAACAATTTCAAAGATTTTACTGAGTTACAGTTCATATAAGGAAATCAGTCAATTGAAAAAAATTAATTAGGCCCTAACCTATGTATTTCACATGACTGGGAATACCGATATGAATTTGTTTGTCACAGATACTTTAAAAATAAGTAAGGGCTTGGATCAGAAAACCAGTCAGTATCTGGTGGGACCACCAATTGCCTCATGCAGTGTGACACATCTCCTTAGCATAGAGTTGATCAGGCTGTTGATTGTGGCTGTTCGAAGTTGCTGGATATTGGCGGGAACTGGAACACGCTGTCCTACACGTCGATCCAGAGCATCCCAAACATGCTCAATGGGTGACATGTCTGGTGATGAATATGCAGGCCATGGAAGAACTGGGACATTTTCAGATTTTCAGCATTATCATGCTGAAACATGAGGTGATGGCGGTGGTTGAATGGCATGACAATGGGCCTCAAGATCTCGTCACGGTATCTATGTGCATAAAATTGCCATTGATAAAATGCAATTGTGTTCATTGTCTGTAGCTTATGCCTGCCCATATCATAACCCCACCGCCACCATGGAGCACTCTGTTCACAAGGTAGACATCAGCAAACCGCTCGCCCACACAACGCTGTCTGCCATCTGCCCGGTACAGTTGAAACCGCTATTCATCTGTGAAGAGCACACTTCTCCAGTGTGCCAGTGGCCATCGAAGGTGAGCATTTGTCCACTGAAGTCGGTTACGATGCCGAATTGCAGTTAGGTCAAGACCCTGGTGAGGACGACGAACACGCAGATGAGCTTCCCTGAGACGGTTTCTGACAGTTTGTGCAGAAATTCTTCGGTTGTGCAAATCCACAGTTTCATCAGCTGTCCGGGTGGCTGGTCTCAGACAATCCCACAGGTGAAGAAGCCAGATGTGGAGGTCCTGGGCTGGCATGGTTACATGTGATCTGCGGCTGTGAGGCCGGTTGGATGTACCGCCAAATTATCTAAAACTAAGTTGAAGATGGCTTATAGAAGAGAAATGAACATTCATTTCTCTGGCAAAAGCTTTGGTGGGCATTCCTGCAGTCAGCATGCCAATTGCACCCTCCCTCAAAACGTGAGACATCTGTGGCATTGTGTTGTGTGGCAAAAGTGGCCTTTTATTATCCCCAGCACATGGTGCACCTGTGTAACGATCATACTGTTTAATCAGCTTCTTGACATGCCACACCTGTCAGGTGGATGGATTATCTTGGCAAAGGAGAAATGCTCACTAACAGGGATGTAAACAAATTAGTGCAAAAAAATTGAGAGAAATAAGCTTTTTGTGCATATAGAAAATGTCTGGGATCTTTTATTTCAGCTCATGAAACATGAAACCAACACTTTACATGTTGCACTTATATTTTATTTTTGTTCAGTGTATAAATTACTTCTTATGTAATCATAGAAAGTGTGTATGTTCAAAAAACATGCAAATGTTGTAGGTATGTGGAGATCTTAATAATTGCTAGAATAATCTGTGCAGAATCTCGAACAGCATAGATCACTTACACTATGTACATTTAATGTAATCTTAACTGCAATCCAGGTCATTTGGTTGTGCTATTAGATGAAGCACAGTGATAACACATTAAGTTGTTGAATAAATGCAAAATATCTGACATTTTATTCCCATTAGAACTTTGTTGTGTTTTTAAATGGTTGAAAGCGCAGTGATAACACACTTACAGTGCCTTGCAAAAGTATTCATCCCCCTTGGCATTTTTCCTATTTTGTTGCATTACAACCTGTAATTTAAATCGATTTTTATTGGGAATTCATGTAATGGACATACACAAAATAGTCCAAATTGGTGAAGTGAAATGAAAAAATTACTTGTTTCAAAACATTATACAAAATAAATAATGGAAAAGTGGTGCGTGCATATCTATTCACCCCCTTTGCTATGAAGCCCATGAATAAGATCTGGTGCAACCAATTACCTTCAGAAGTCACATAATTAGTTAAATAAAGTCCACCTGTGATCTGTCACAATTTCTCAGTATACAGTGGGGGAAAAAAGTATTTAGTCAGCCACCAATTGTGCAAGTTCTCCCACTTAAAAAGATGAGAGAGGCCTGTAATTTTCATCATAGGTACACATCAACTATGACAGACAAATTGAGAAAAACATTTCCAGAAAATCACATTGTAGGATTTGTAATTAATTTATTTGCAAATCATGGTGGAAAATAAGTATTTGGTCACCTACAAACAAGCAAGATGTCTGGCTCTCACAGACCTGTAACTTCTTCTTTAAGAGGCTCCTCTGTCCTCCACTCGTTACCTGTATTAATGACACCTGTTTGAACTTGTTATCAGTATAAAAGACACCTGTCCACAACCTCAAACAGTCACACTCCAAACTCCACTATGGCCAAGACCAAAAAGCTGTCAAAGGACACCAGAAACACAATTGTAGACATGCACCAGGCTGGGAAGACTGAATCTGCAATAGGTAAGCAGCTTGGTTTGAAGAAATCAACTGTGGGAGCAATTATTAGGAAATGGAAGACATACAAGACCACTGATAATCTCCCTCGATCTGGGGCTCCACGCAAGATCTCACCCCGTGGGGTCAAAATGATCACAAGAACGGTGAGCAAAAATCCCAGAACCACACGGGGGGACCTAGTGAAAGACCTGCAGAGAGCTGGGACCAAAGTAACAAAGCCTACCATCAGTAACACACTACGCCGCCAGGGACTCAAATCCTGCAGTGCCAGACGTGTCCCCCTGCTTAATCCAATACATGTTCAGGCCCGTCTGAAGTTTGCTAGAGTGCATTTGGATGATCCAGAAGAGGATTGGGAGAATGTCATATGGTCAGATGAAACCAAAATATATATTTTTGGTAAAAACTGTTTGGGGGACAAAGAATGCTGAGTTGCATCCAAAGAACACCATACCTACTGTGAAGCATGGGGGTGGAAACATCATGCTTTGGGGCTGTTTTTCTGCAAAGGGACCAGGACGACTGATCCGTGTAAAGGAAAGAATGAATGGGGCCATGTATCGTGAGATTTTGAGTGAAAACCTCCTTCCATCAGCAAGGACATTGAAGATGAAATGTGACTGGGTCTTTCAGCATGACAATGATCCCAAACACACCGCCCGGGCAACGAAGGAGTGGCTTCGTAAGAAGCATTTCAAGGTCCTGGAGTGGCCTAGCCAGTCTCCAGATCTCAACCCCATAGAAAATCTTTGGAGGGAGTTGAAAGTCCGTGCTGCCCAGCGACAGCCCCAAAACATCACTGCTCTAGAGGAGATCTGCATGGAGGAATGGGCCAAAATACCAGCAACAGTGTGTGAAAACCTTGTGAAGACTTATTTGACCTGTGTCATTGCCAACAAAGGGTATATAACAAAGTATTGAGAAACTTTTGTTATTGACCAAATACTTATTTTCCACCATAATTTGCAAATAAATTCATTAAAAATCCTACAATGTAATTTTCAGGATTTTTTTTCCTCATTTTGTCTGTCATAGTTGACGTGTACCTATGATGAAAATTACAGGCCTCTCTCATCTTTTTAAGTGGGAGAACTTGCACAATTGGTGGCTGACTAAATACTTTTTTCCCCCACTGTATATACACCTGTTCTGAAAGGCCCCAGAGTCTGCAACACCACTAAGCAAGGGGCACCACCGAGCAAGCGGCACCATGAAGACCAAGGAACTCTCCAAACAGGTCAGGGACAAAGTTGTGGAGAAGTACAGATCAGGGTTGGGTTATAAAAAAATATCTGAAACTTTGAACATCCCACGGAGCACCATTAAATCCATTATTAAAAAATTGAAAGAATATGGCACCACAACAAACCTGCCAAGACCCACCAAAACTCACGGACCAGTCAAGGAGGGCATTAATAAGAGAGGCAACAAAGAGACCAAAGATAACCCTGAAGGAGCTGCAAAGCTCCACAGCGGAGATTGGAGTATCTGTCCATAGGACCACTTTAAGCCATACACTCCACAGAGCTGGGCTTTACGGAAGAGTGGCCAGAAAAAAGCCATTGCTTAAAGAAAAAAATAACTTAACACGTTTGGTGTTCGCCAAAAGGCACGTGGGAGACTCCCCAAACATATGGAAGAAGGTACACTGGTCAGATGAGACTAAAATTGAGCTTTTTGGCCATCAAGGAAAACGCTATGTCTGGCGCAAACCCAACACCTCTCATCACCTCGAGAACACCATCCCCACAGTGAATATGTTTTTCATCGGCAGGAACTGGGAAACTGGTCAGAATTGAAGGAATGATGGATGCCGCTAAATACAGGAAAATTCTTGAGGGAAACCTGTTTCAGTCTTCCAGAGATTTGAGACTGGGACGGAGGTTCACCTTCCAGCAGGACAATGACCCTAAGCATACTGCTAAAGCAACACTTGAGTGGTTTAAGGGAAAACATTTAAATGTCTTGGAATGGCAAAAATCCCAGTGGCTAGATGTGCCAAGCTTATAGAGACATACCCAAGAGATTTGCAGCTGTAATTGCTGCAAAAGGTGGCTCTACAAAGTATTGACTTTGGGGGGCGGGGGTGAATAGTTATGCACACTCAAGTTTTCTGTTTGTCTTATTTCTTGTTTGTTTCACACACAAACAAATTTTGCATCTTCAAAGTGTGGCTGTCTTATTGAGTGGGTGAATAAAGGTTGAAATCTCATTGATCAATATCTCTAACAAATATTACCCACATTTCCACATTTATATTATGTGGTGTGCCCAGTGGGATGGTGTGACACTCTGGCTCCATGGACTTTGATATTTGAGCCAGGGTGTATTTTGTTTTGTTGGGTATTTGGGTGTATTTCGATGTTGGTAGTTCTGTTGTGTGTATTTCTAGGTTTGCCTTTCTGTTGGGTTCATTTCTAGGTTTGGTCTAAGACTCCCAATCGGAGGTAACGAGTGTCAGCTGTCGGCTCGTTATCTCTGATTGGGAGCCATATTTAATCTGTATGTTTTCTTGTTGGGTTTGTGGGTTTTTGTTCCTTTTGGTCAGTGTACCGTAGGACTTCACATTCGTCATTTGTTTGTTGTTTTCGTGGTTGCTTTTATTTAAATAAAGTCATCATGTTCACTCCACGCGCTGCGTATTGGTCCGTTTCCTCAGACGATCGTGACAGAAAAACCCACCATCAAAGGACCAAGCAGCGTGTCAAGCGGCAACAGGACCCAGCTCCAAAGGCTTCCTGGACATGGGAGGAGATTTTGGACGGAAAGGGGTCCTGGACTTGGGAGGAGATCCTGGATGGGATGGATCGCCGTCCATGGAGCGAAACGGTGGAGAGGCGACGGCGAGAGGAGCAACGGCGTCAGCAGGGCCATCGTCGGAAGGTCGAGAGGCAACCCCCAAAAAGTTTTTTGGGGGCACATGGCTTGGGCGGCTGGGCAGCAGGAGGCTACCACAGGGCTGACGGAGGCAGAGAAGGGGCGTATTCAAGAGGCAACCAGGTTACGGGGGTCACTGGGCAAAGTAGGGAAAGGAGATGTAGAGGCACGGCGAGTGGTACTGGGGTGTATTACCAGTCCGGTCCGGCCCGTTCCAGTTCCCGGGATAGAGCCAGTGGTGTGTGCCTCCAGTAGGGTCCGGCCTGTTACGACCCCTCGCACCAAGTGTACGGTGCGCGTCTCCAGCCCGGCTCGGCCTGTTCCGGTTCCTCGCACCAAGGATACGGTGCGCGTCGCCAGCCCGGCCCGGCCTGTTCCGGCCACTCGCACCAGGGATACGGTGCGCGTCGCCAGCCCGGCCCGGCCTGTTCCGCCACTCGCACCAGGGATACGGTGCGCGTCGCCAGCCCGGCCCGGCCTGTTCGGCCACTCGCACCAGGGATACGGTGCGCGTCGCCAGCCCGGCCCGGCCTGTTCCGGCCACTCGCACCAGGGATACGGTGCGCGTCGCCAGCCCGGCCCGGCCTGTTCCGGCCACTCGCACCAGGGAAACGGTGCGCGTCGCCAGCCCTTTCCCACCAGTGCATACACCACGCACCAAGCCTCCTGTGTGTTCCCCGAGTCCTGTGCGTCCTGTTGCTGCTCTCCGCACTAGGCGTGATGTGAGTCCCCAGGGTCCAGCATGCCCTGTTCCGGCTCCCCGCACTAGGCGTTATGTGAGTCCCCAGGGTCCAGCATGCCCTGTTCCGGCTCTCCGCACTAGGCGTTATGTGAGTCCCCAGGGTCCAGCATGCCCTGTTCCGGCTCCCCGCACTAGGCGTTATGTGAGTCCCCAGGGTCCAGCATGCCCTGTTCCGGCTCTCCGCACTAGGCGTTATGTGAGTCCCCAGGGTCCAGCATGCCCTGTTCCGGCTCTCCGCACCAGGCGTTATGTGCGTTCCCAGGGTCCAGCAAGCCCTGTTGCTTCTCTCCGCACTAGCCCTGAGATGCGTGTCCTCAGCCCGGTACCTCCTGTTCCGGCACCACGCACCAGGCCTACGATGCGCCTCAGACGGCCAGAGTCTGCCGTCTGCCCAACGGGGCCTGAACTGTCCGTCTGCCCAACGCCGTCTGAACTGCCCGTCTGCCCAACGCCGTCTGAACTGTCCGTCTGCCAAGCGCCGCAGGAACTGCCCGTCTGTACTGAGCCTGCAAAGCCGCCCCGTCTGCCATGAGCCTTCAGAGCCGTCCGCCAGACCGGAGCCGCTAGAGCTCTCCGCCAGACAGGATCAGCCAGAGCCTTCCGCCAGACAGGATCAGCCAGAGCCTTCCGCCAGACAGGATCAGCCAGAGCCTTCCGCCAGACAGGATCAGCCAGAGCCTTCCGCCAGACAGGATCAGCCAGAGCCTTCCGCCAGACAGGATCAGCCAGAGCCTTCCGCCAGACAGGATCAGCCAGAGCCTTCTGCCAGACAGGATCAGCCAGAGCCTTCCGCCAGCCAGGATCCGCCAGAGCCGTCCAGCCAGGATCCGCCAGAGCCGTCCAGCCAGGATCCGCCAGAGCCCCTTAGTCAGGTACTGTCCCTTAGTCCGGTGCTGCCCCTTAGTCCGGTGCCGCCCCTTAATCCTGTGGGGGGTTAGTTGGGGGGGTGGTCATGTGGAGGGGGCTACGGAAGCGGATAGTGACTAAGGTGGGGTGGGGACCACGACCTGGGCCAGAGCCGCCACCATGGACAGACGCCCACCCAGACCCTCCCCTAGACTGTATGCTGGTGCGCCCGGAGTGCGCACCTTTAGGGGGGGGTACTGTGACACTCTGGCTCCATGGACTTTGATATTTGAGCCAGGGGTGTATTTTGTTTTGTTGGGTATTTGGGTGTATTTCGATGTTGGTAGTTCTGTTGTGTGTATTTCTAGGTTTGCCTTTCTGTTGGGTTCATTTCTAGGTTTGGTCTAAGACTCCCAATCGGAGGTAACGAGTGTCAGCTGTCGGCTCGTTATCTCTGATTGGGAGCCATATTTAATCTGTATGTTTTCTTGTTGGGTTTGTGGGTTTTTGTTCCTTTTGGTCAGTGTACCGTAGGACTTCACATTCGTCATTTGTTTGTTGTTTTCGTGGTTGCTTTTATTTAAATAAAGTCATCATGTTCACTCCACGCGCTGCGTATTGGTCCGTTTCCTCAGACGATCGTGACAGATGGCTGTTGGTGTCTTGTCCAGTCTAGTCTGAATCCATCTCTGCTTTCTGTCTGCCTTTCTACCACACTGTGTGGCAGTCCAGTCTATCTGTCTCTCTCTCTCTGTCTATCTCTGTCTCTCTCTCTGCCAGCTATTTCTCTCATGCGCCACAGGGGAACTGTGAGACCGAGAGTGGGCCTCCAAGAGCAGATTATGTACATTTAAATGAACAGTTTCCTTAAGTCTGCTCAGCACTGTGCAGGGAGGGGAGTTCAGATGGAACGGACTGGGAACACGCTCTAAGGAGGGAGGAAGGGGATTGTGGGGGGCCGGGCACAGTGCAGCAGCTGCAGGTAGGAGTGTAAAACTTGAATGGACCCCAGGCCCTCAGTAAGACTTAATGGCATCCCCATCCTCTCCTCCTCCTCCTCTATTCCCTCTCCTCCTCTTGCTGCATTATAGTTACATTTCCACTCTGAGGTCCTCTCCTCTCCTCCTTTTATATATTTATTTATTCTATTTTCTATCCTTCCTTTCCCAAATGCTCTTAGTTCACCACCCACACACTACTCGCCTTCACAAGACATAAAGATACGGGCTCACTTAAGCAGGTCTATCTGTCCTTACAGTGCTGCATGGCTGCCTGCACGCAGTGGGAGACAGGAAGTGTCCAGAATGCATCTGTTCTCGTTACACACCTGTGGCTTCACTTTGGTTGAGACAAAGACATACAAAGCATGATGGCTTCCTTTGGTTGTCAGGTTGTATTATTTAACTCTCTCCTCTCACCTGGGCCATCTGTCATTTCTGTAAAATCCCTGCAGGCACTAGAATGAAAATGTTGACGAATAAGTAAATTAGCTTTCTCCCTAACTGTGGTAGACTTCCTGTTCTATCACTGGACCACAGACAGGAGTCATGCAGAGTATTAATATGAAGCAGTCATATCAGATACTCTACCTATACTATCTCCTCTCATTCACTGAACTCAAAGAAATCAGTCAATAAATATCTATTTAATAATACCTAATTTATCAAATAATACCTATTTTTCAATATCACTTGGTCAAGGCTATACTTCTGATTCACAACTCACTAGTTGAAAAGAATCTCTCACATGTTGCTGTGAATAGACTTAAATACCAATTCCATTTTAAGCTTTCACGCACAGCGAGCCAGTCCCTCCTCTCTCTGTGTCTTCCCCATTGCCCTTCATCCCAGCACAGCAGCAGGCCAGCACCATCCCAGCATCCCTGTCCATCCAATGAGCTTGACTCAGCCAAATGGTGATTTGCTGCTAGTTATTCAATTATTTTAGAAGGCTGGACTAGGTCCTGAGGTTTGCTGGTGTGGGGTGAAAGGGTTCTGTTATAGCTGAAGTCCCAGTGGGGGAGAGGAGGGAGTGGAGGGTGAGTAAGGGAAAGGGGTAGAAAAGGAAGGGAAAGGGGGATACCTAGTCAGTTGTAAAACTGAATTTATTCAACTGAAATGTCTCTTCCGCATTTTTCCCAACCCCTCTGAATCAGAGAGGGTGAGTGGAGGGGAAGGAGAGGGGGGAGGAGAGGGGGGAGTGATGGGGGAGGAGAGGGGGAGTGGTGGTGGAGGTCTCACTAAAGCACATGGCTCATTTTCCACCCTAATAGCCCAGAATTAGGACAGATTTAGCCCATTAGAAAAACAAGAACGGGTTGCCATATCATTTGCTTTAATTGCCCGCAAACCTGTTTAGTTTCTCCACCAGCATTGTTTCCTGTTTTAGTGTTGGTGTGTATGCGTGTGTGTGTATGTGTGTGTATCTCCCGAGTGGCGCAGTGGTCTAAGGCACTGCATCGCAGTGCTAGCTGTGCCACTAGAGATCCTGGTTCGAATCCAGGCTCTGTTGTAGCCGGCCGCGACCGGGAGACCCATGGGGCGGCGCACAATTGGCCCAGCGTTGTCCGGGGTAGGGGAGGGAATGGCCGGCAGGGATGTAGCTCAGTTGGTAGAGCATGGTGTTTGCAACGCCAGGGTTGTGGGTTCAATTCCAACGGGGGGTCCAGTATAAAAAATAATGTATGCACTCACTAACTGTAAGATGCTCTGGATAAGAGTGTCTACTAAAATGTAAATGTACAGTGCATGCTTTGACAGTGTCTATTTCAAGTTTTTATAAATGTTTGCTAATTTATTAAAAATAAAAAGCAGATATATCTTATTTACATACGTTTTCAGACCCTTTGCTATGAGACTTGAAATTGAGCTCAGGTGCATCCTGTTTCTATTGATCATCCTTGAGATGTTTCTACAACTTGATTGGAGTCCACCTGTGGTAAATTCAATTGATTGGACATGATTTGGAAAGGCACACACCTGTCTATATAAGGTCCCACAGTTGACAGTGCATGTCAGAGCTAAAACCAAGCCATGAGGTCGAAGGAATTGTCAGTAGAGCTCCGAGACAGGATTGTGTCGAGGCACACATCTGGGGAAGAGTACCAAAAAATGTCTGCAGCATTGAAGGTCCCCAAGAACACAGTGGCCTCCATCATTCTTAAATGGACGAAGTTTGGAACCACCAAGACTCTTCCTAGAGCTGGCCGCCTGGCCAAACTGAGCAATCGGGGGATAAGGGCCTAGGTTAGGGAGGTGACCAAGAACCCGATGGTCACTCTGACAGAACTATAGAGTTCCTCTGTGGTGATGGGAGAACCTTCCAGAAGGACAACCATCTCTGCAGCACTCCACCAATCAGGCCTTTATGGTAGAGTGGCCAGACGGAAGCCACTCCTCAGTAAAAGGCACATGACAGCCCACTTGGAGTTTGCCAAAAGGCACCTAAAGACTCTCAGACCATGAGAAACAAGATTCTCTGGTCTGATGAAACTAAGATTGAACTCTTTGACCTGAATGCCAAGCATCACGTCTGGAGGAAACCTGGCACCATCCCTACGGTGAAGCATGGTGATGGCAGCATCATGCTGTGGAAATGTCTTTCAGCAGCAGGGACTGGGAGACTAGTCAGGATCGAGGCAAAGATGAACGGAGCAAAGTACAGAGAGATCCTTGATGCAAACCTGCTCCAGAGCGCTCAGGACCTCAGACTGGGGCGAAGGTTCACCTTCCAACAGGACAACGACCCTAAGCACACATCCAAGACAACGCAGGAGTGGCTTCGGGAAAAGTCTCTAAATGTCCTTGAGTGGCCCAACCAGAGCCCGGACTTGAACCCGAACGAACATCTCTGGAGCGACCTGAAAATAGCTATGCAGCGACGCTCCCCATCCAACCTGACAGAGCTTGAGAGGATCTGCAGCGAAGAATGGGAGAAACTCCCCAAATACAGGTGTGCCAAGCTTGTAGCGTCATACCCAAGAAGACTCGAGGCTGTAACCGCTACCAAAGGTGATTCAACAAAGTACTGAGTAAAGGGTCTGAATACTTATGTAAATGTGATTTTTCGGTTTTTAATATTCTATAAATTAGCAAAAATTTATAAAAAACAGTTTTTGCTTTGTCATTATGGGGTATTGGCCCAACATCAGTGCCTGACCTCACTAATGCTCTTGTGGCTGAATGGAAGCAAGTCCCAGCAGCAATGTTCCAACATCTAGTGGAAAGCCTTCCCAGAAGAGTGGAGGCTGTTATAGCAGCAAAGGGGGGACCAACTCCATATTAATGCCCATGATTATGGAACGAGATGTTCGACGAGCAGGTGTCCACATACTTTTGGTCATGTAGTATGTTGTACCTGCCGCTAGACAAAGCTATTCTTTGGTTACAGGAAAAATACTGTCTATGAGGCACTATCTTATTACAGGCTGAAACCAAAAGCTCACAGGGACCAATTGAAATGAGCCTTTCCCCTGCTTTTGCTTTGTGTGCTAATTATGAGGGTCAAAGAGACTGATGATTTAACGCAGGAAGATATGAAGTGATGTTATTTCAGAAGTTATGGGTCTCTCTCCACATCTCTCTCCAGGGGTGACATGGATGGATAGCAGTCTCTCTCTCTATCTCGCTCTCTGTCTCTCTCTCTGTCTGTCTGTGTCTCTGTCTCTGTCTCTGTCTCTGTCTCTGTCTCTGTCTCTGTCTCTGTCTCTGTCTCTCGCTCTCTGTCTCTCTCTCAATTAAATTAAATTCAATAGACTTTATTGACATGGCAAGTTAAATTACTGACATTGTCAAAGTACACATATAACAAAAATGGTGGGACCAACAGCAATAATAATAGTAGTAGTGAAAATGGGATTACCATTAACAGCAACTACAACAACAATATTAATGAGAATAACAATACATTAAAGCAATAGTAGTCGACCAATCTCAACATGACTGAGAAGACAAATTACATGGTATGAAAGCCAAAACAAAACAGGAAGTATTATTGACATTACATTACACTTTTCACTGGCTGTCCCTCAGGTTGTGGCAGGAGGACACATATTTGGCTGCCAAAATTGCACATTTTGGCTTTTCACCCAATAAATATATATTTTTTCTTCCTCTTTTATAGTTTCAAATTCTTTGTACTGAATGATAATTTTGGGAAATAAATATTCTCTTAGGTCTGAGTATTTGTCACAGTGTAATAGGAAATGCAGCTCTGTCTCTACCTCTCCCCGGGGGCAGAGTGAGCACAGCCTGTCCTCTCTGGGCAGCCAGGTTTGCCTGTGACGACCAGTATCTATAGCCAGACACTTGTTTTTAGATGGTTGTAAAATTTGATGGCTCTTTTTTCTATTCGAATAAGGAGGGGGTATTGGCCCAATTCTGCTCTACATGCGTTATTTGGAGTTTTTCTTTGCACTTGCAATACAGTCTTGCAAAACTCTGCATGTAGTATTTCGATTGGATGTTTGTCCCATTTGGTAAATTCAGTATTAGAGCGCGGACCCCATACTTCGCTGCCATATAGAGCAATTGGTTCTATAACTGATTGGAAAATTTTGAGCCAGATTCTAATTGGAATTTCGATTTTAATATTCCTTTTAATGGCATAGAATGCTCTTCTTGCTTTGTCTCTCTCTCTCTCTCTCTCTATCTCTCTCTTTCTCTCTTTCTCTCTCTCTCTCTCTCTCTATGTCTCTCTCTGTCTCTCTCTCTGTCTCTCTCTCTCTCTGTCTCTCTCTGTCTCTCTCTCTTCAATTTAAGCCTTTTTTGGCATGGAAAACATATTTTAACATTGCCAAAACAAGTGAAGTAGATAATAAACAAAAGTGAAATAAACAATAAAAATGAAGAGTAAACATTACACTCCAAAAGAATAAAGACATTTCAAATGTCATATTATGTGCAAATAGTTAAAGTACAAAAGGTAAAATAAATAAACATAAATATGGGTTGTATTTACAATGGTGTTTGTTCTTCACTGGTTGCACTTTTCTTGTGGCAACAGGTCACAAATCTTGCTGCTGTGATTGCACACTGTGGTATTTCAGCCAATAGATACGGGAGTTTATCAAAATTGGGTTTCTTTCAAATTCTTTGTGGATCTGTGTAATCTGAGGGAAATATGTGTCTCTAATATGGTCATACATTTGGCAGGAGGTAAGGAAGTACAGCTCAGTTTCCACCTCATTTTGTGGGCAGTGTGCATATAGCCTGTCTTCTCTTGAGAGACAGATCTGCCTTCGGCTGCCTTTCTCAATAGCAAGGCTATGCTCACTGAGTCTTCACATACAAAGCTTTCCTTAAGTTTCGGTCTGTCACAGTGGTCAGGTATTCTGCCACTGTGTACTCTCTGTTCAGGCCCAAATAGCATTCTAGTTTGCTCTGTTTTTTTGTTAATTCTTTCCAATGTGTCAAGTAATTATCTTTTTGTTTTCTCATGATTTGGTTGGGTCTAATTATGTTGCTGTCCTGGGGCTCTGTGGGGTCTGTGTGTGTTTGTGAACCAGCTTGCTTAGGGGACTCTTCTCCAGGTTCATCTCTCTGTAGGTGATGGCTTTGTTATGGAAGGTTTGGGAATCGCTTCCTTTTTTAGGTGGTTGTAGAATTTAATGGCTCTTTTCTGGATTTTGATCATTAGCGGGTGTTGGCCAAATTCTGCTCTGCATGTATTATTTGGTGTTTTACGTTGTACACTGAGGATATTTTTGCAGAATTCTGCATGCAGTCTCAATTTGGTGTTTGTCCCATTTTGTGAATTCTTGGTTGGTGAGCTGACCCCAGACCTCACAACCATAACGGGCAATGGGTTCTATAACTGAGTCAAATATCTTTAGCCAGATCCTAATTGGTATGTCAAATTTTATGTTCCTTTTGATGGCATAGAAGGCCCTTCTTGCCTTGTCTCTCAGATTGTTCACAGCTTTGTGGAAGTTACCTGTGGCGCTGATGTTTAGGCTTAGGTATGTATAGTTTTTTGTGTGCTCTAGGGCAACGGTGTCTAGATGGAATTTGTATTTGTTCTCTCTCTCTCTCTCTCTCTCTCTCACTCTCTCTCTCTCTCTCTGCTGCTCAATTAACTCCCAGAACATTAGCTGGGAGTCACATTGCCTCGGTGCAAATTCAAATCAGCCATCACATTGCAGCCCCTTCATATTTATCACCTTCTCTTAACCTTGTCATCCCTTCATGTCTCTATGCGTGTGCATGCGTCTCTTTCACCCTCCCTCCATCCGAGAGGAATCCCACCATGCTTCAGTACACAGAAGATGCCTCATCTTTCAAAAAGCCAACAGTCTGTGCATGCATGGTGCTCCAGATATCATTAGTGTTGTCATATGAGGGGATCAATGAGAGAGCGCTATGGAGTGGTGGCGTTATGCCCCTGGTGTTACAGCATAGGCCCCTGGTGTTACAGCATAGGCCCCTGGTGTTACAGCATAGGCCTACTACTCCATTCACCCTCCATATGACGATGATGATGATGTGTCAACATGACCACGGTCACCCAGCCCTGCAGAGCAAAGAGCAAAGACTCAATCTACTTCATATAAAAATCACACGATGAAACCATTTAGTTTAGCTCCCCAGCCCACCCTCTCCCTCTTTCCGAATGACCTAATTAATCTTCAAACGAGATGTCTGCTGGTTTGTAATAATCTAATTTGGAGGGGAATCTGAGGGGAATCCAGTGAGAAAGGGTGAAAAAGCGCTGTGGCCTGGATAGCTGGATAACTGGACCAGGGTAGATTTCACAGGTCCTTGCACCTCGACCATCTACTGTCCTCTGGAGTGCTTGACCAGGAAGGGGGCAGGGAGGCACAGAGTCCCCAGGTCCTGAGTGTGTTTCTGGGGAGCTTCCCTCTGCCTCTCCAGAGAAGAGCCAGGCACCTCCAGGTCTTCATTAGTACTAGAGTTCAGTGACCCTGCCAGAGGAGAGAGGCCCTTCTCTCACTCTATCCTTCTCCTCCTCACTCTATCCTGGTTTTCCCCAAGCAACAGTCCACATGCTGCATTCCATAGGCAGCTATACTGCCTACAGCAGTGTCAATCATCAACCATCACAACCATGAGCGATTCACATGACAGTGCACACTTGTGTTCTTAACAACAAACCCCCCCACCCACCACCCCCCCACACCCACCCCCACACACACACACAACACATCCACCCACCCACCTCCTCTCAGCCATACAATGTACAGTAAAGTGCTGTAAGCTGCAGTTGTGACAGCCTAGCTACCCAGGGATATGTTCATGAGCACAGACCTTGATTCTCAATTACTTTCATGTTCTTCCTCAAGTCCCTGATCAGATGTGCCACCACAGAAAAACATTCAACCCCGGCCTGTGCTCTGGGGTCTGGGATAACAGCGGACTGGGGGGGGATTGCATGAGCTAGTCCCAGTTCTGAAGGGAATGTAGTGGGTCAAGAAGAGTTCAGGGAATGATGTTGAGGGGAGGGGGGGATTGCATGAGCTATTGTTGTAAAACACCAATCTCTCCATCCATCAAGGACATCATGGCCCTTCAATGACAGGCAGGGGGCAGGCTGAATAAAACCTTATGGCCATCTCCCTACTACTCTAACCCAAGACCACACCTCATGACGCACAGCTGTACACAACTAACATATAGAAAACAGAAAAGATGTCAGGTCACTAGTGATTCACAAATCTGATTGGATTTTGCAGACCATTGTGAGAACGCTCTCTTCCTCTCTTCTCCATGATCAGTGAGTCACCCTGTTCTTTACCAAACACACACGCACGCACACACACACACACACACACTGATGATTGTTTGTCTAGTGTTGCTGCAGATGTCCCACCCTCTGCGGGCGGATAATTACTGCCCCCCTCTCCTCCCCCTCAGCCCCCTGCATTCTGCTTGGCAGCATGCCTGAGACTGACAAGGTGACACTGCCTCTTCTCCCCACACAACACCACACCAATCACAGACTCAAAAACAGCTTCAGTTCACAATGATGTACATACAGGCCATTAAAGGGTTTGATAAGTGGTAATCTATGGACCAATCACTACATTAGTCATCAGCTGACAACAGGCAGCTCATCAATGTTGTTTTCTGGTTATACCCCCACCGCCGGGTCACTTGGTTTCCCATGGCTTCTTTGTCCGTTGGTTTTCCCCACCTAGCTGTTCGTTTTACAATGGTGGGAGAGTCTAACTAATTCATTCCAACAGTAAAATAGAGAGGAGTACACCGATGTACTGATGAAAAGAGGGCTATGCCATTTTGAATTGTTCTGAACGTTTTACAACAGAAGTAAATATGATTTATGTATAAAAGAGCTTAGACTACAAAGAAGGGGCATGACAGATGAGGAGCATATGAGCTTCAAGCGTCACACAAAAACACAGTCCAGCCCTCCAGCCTACCTAAAAACACAAGGACCTTCTGAATGTATTAAACTTACATAAGGTCTGGGCATACTAGTCGATTCTAAGACAATACGCAGTGTACCCCACTGAGGCACTCCTCCAGGCAAGATATTAAATCACTAGCGTATTAGATATAAATGAAAGTGAATAAAAACAGATCATCATTATCTCTCTTTGACTAAGTTTGTGACACAACAGCTACATCCAAAGAGAGGTCATTTGATTTCCATTACCACAAATTGTACCTTCCCATCTCTGAAGCAAGATTGGTATTTGTTTCTTTTCTTTTTCGGGGTTACAGAACAAAACAAGTGCACAGAAATCACTGACAGCTGTAGTATTCACCATTCACCTTGTCCAAAGGCAGACGTTGAATAATCAACTTTCAAACTAATGTTGGCAGTTTAAGGCCATTTTCTGAACAACACTACATGTCCCATGAGAACAGTTTGGGGCTGCCTGTTCCTCAGTCCTCCTCGCACAGTCTGATGCCAGAATACTGGGGTCTGTTCCCATCCGCTCCATTAAGTCTTTACTCTCGGTTCAACACATACATATTACACACAGACAGAGACAGAGATGAGAGTGAGAAGAGAGAGCATGTTGAGTGAAGTAGTTGAGTTAGTGAGAGACAATACAACACGGTTTAGCCTACTACTTCCTACTTACTGGAGATAAGAAATTAGGGAATTAGGGCAAATGAATACGTAAAGGAATAATACATACAGACTGTTGAACAGTGAGCTTTGTAGTTTTCTCAAACCCATAGCATCTGGGGCAAATCTTCTTCTCTAAATCTAGTGATGCCCGTTTATCTATTCATCCTTCAAAATATACACTGAGTGTACAAAACATTAGGAACACCTTCCGAATATTGAGTTACACCCCCCTTTACCCTCAGAACAGCCTCAATTTGTTGGGGCATGGACTACAAGGTGTCGAACGCATTCTGCAGGGATGCTGGCCCATGTTGACTCCAATGCTTCCCACAGTTGTGTCAAGTTGGCTGGATGTGCCTTCACCCTCTGAATGGCACACATACACAATCCATGTCTCAATTGTCTCAAGGCTTCAAAATCCTTCTTTAACCTGTCTCCTCCACTTCATCTACACTGATTGAAGTGGATTTAACAGGTGACCAATAAGGGATCATAGCTTCACCTGGATTCACCTGGTCAGTCTATGGCATGGAAAGTCTATGGCATGGAAAGAGTTCCTAATGTTTTATACACTCGGTGTACATGAGTTTTACCAGTAGTGTAAAGTACTTAAGTAAGACTACTTTAAAGTACTACTTAAGTAGTTTTGGGGGGTATCTGTTTTTTAATGTACTATTTATATTTTTGACAACTTTTACTTTTACTACACTACAATCTTAAAATAAATAGTGTACTTTTTACTCCATACATTTTCCCTGACACCCAAAAGTACTTGTTACATTTTAAATGCTTAGCAGGACAGAAAAATGGTCTAATTCACACACTTATCAAGAGAACATCCCTGGTCATCCCTACTGCCTCTGACCTGGTGGACTCGCTAAACACATGCTTTGTTTGTAAATTATGTTTGTGTGTTGGAGTGTGACCCTGGCTATCAGTAAATTTAAAAAACAAGAAAATGGTGCCGTCTGGTTTGCTTAACATAAGGAATTTGAAATGATTTATACTTTTACTTTTGATACTTAAGCATATTTTAGCAATTACATTTACTTTTGATACTTAAGTATATTTAAAACCAAATACTTTTAGACTTTTACTCAAGTAGTATTTTACTGGGTGACTTTCACTTTTACTTTTTATTAAGGTATCATCTTTACTTTTACTCAAGTATGACAATTGGGTACTTTTTCCAGGGATCTTTTTTAATTTATACAAAATACCTTCTCACCAAGTTGAAAACGTATATATTTACTGCTAATGTCAAAACATTTATAAGGTTTCCTTTTCACTCAATCTCTTCCTCTGAGGGGCTTAAGTGCACTGAGTGTGTATATGTGTTTTGCACAGTCACACTGAGTTTCACTCCTCAGTCAGACCAAGGGATGGATCCAACCAAGAAGGAAAGCAGAAAGTATTTTTAAATGATCCGATTTTAATGGTAAAAAGTAATAGTAAATTGGCAAATGGACCTTGCAGCGATGCTGTGAGTGGGAGGGGTTTGAGTGGAGCTGACAAATAAATGAAAATGTTACCTTGTTGAATGAGGGAGGCATTGTTTTCCTAAAGGCTGTCTTTGATTAAAAAGCATAGAAAAGTCCATGACAATGGAGGATTTAATTGAAAACTTGCACACAGTATATAATGAGCAGCCTGCTTATTTAAAATACAATTCATATTAAAAGTGCACAAACATAAAAGGTAAATGGAAAATGGCAAACCAGACAAACACTTTTCATTTTAGTAAACAAAATTAGAAGAATGTGATGTCAATTTTTTTGGGGACAATACATGTAGCTCTTTCATAATATTTTTGACTATCATATTTTGATAATTCATTGCCATATAAGGAAATGTCACTTAGGTGAAGGTGACAATGACTCTGAGGTTTGGGTAAGTAAGCAACGCAGCTCTTGAACGTGTGCAAACAAGGAATCCTGGAGCTGGATGACCTTAAAATACTGGCAATCATGCACATGCTCACTCAAACAACACACACACACACACACACACACACACACACACACACACACACAGTCAATGTGGCAGGTGTTGTGACAGCTTGCCAACAGGAAACATTCACACTTCCACACACACATCTGCAGAGCGGTGTGTGTGCACCCCTGGCTTTCTCCAGAAAGGAGCAGGTAATGACTCTGTCTTCATCATTAGCCATTTACACAGACTACAACCTCAACATGTCATTCTCTTTTCCTCTGAATCCATCGCTCTCTCCCTCAATATCACCTCTCTCAGTTTGTATCACTCAACCCTCATCATTTTCTATTTCTCTCCTGTCTCACTTGGTCCATGCCTGATGACGACACATTGTGTTAGCGGGGGACTTGTCATCAGCCGGTTCACCTAATTTACCCCATAGAACTGGTGCTGATTAGGATGTCACACAGGGTGCCATGCAGCGTCATTGTCACACATCGGACTGTGATCATTGTGCACTTTTTTTCAGGCCCAGCAGAGCCTAGTGTCTGAGGAGGGTGCTTTTACACGAGGGAGAACACTCATTTACACCTCATAAATTATTTCACATAACATAACGTAATTAGCTATTTTGTCTGTTTGTCTGTCTAGCAGGGATCAACGACAAATTGAGTAACTTTCTTTTCCTTTAAAATTGCAAATTAATAGAAGAAAAACTGATGTGTTGGTGTTCTTCTTATCATCCCCCTTCCTCAGAGTAGACATGTACCACCCTGACACCTCAGCCAAGGAGAGAGCAAACAGAAATGGTGGGAGAGGGCCAGGACAGAGTGTGGTCTTTCATTTTAATCAAGCTGCCTGTTGGTTCAGCTGGCCATGAGCCCTCCGCCAACACAACCAAATGGACACTCTTGGCTCTGGCTGGGATGGATAGATGGGGGATGATAGGAGGAGGGGTGAAAAGAAGAAGTAAAAGAGCCCATAAGTGAAAGAAATTAGAGTTGCTAGGTCCTGTCAAGCTGAAGTTAATTGGCCTTAGTGATGCCTGATTGGTTATAGAAGCCTGTCACAGTGAAAGGGTAGGTAGACTCCTTCAGCTTGTTCCTGTACAGGGGACTCTTATACAGTCGAAGAGAGAGGGGTCGACATATGAAGGCAGCTGGCAACATGACAGAAGAAAGACAGAGGGAGAGGTGTATTTCATTACACTGAAAGGAAAAGATTTATAATGGTCCTTTTTATATAAAAAAGGACAATAACCTTTTTCTGCCTGCATGAGTCATAACTGTCAAATTATGATGATACATTTTTGATACATTTAGAGTCAAAACGATGACAAACTTGACACAATAAACTACTACAGTAGTGTCTGATAACTTCCTCATTGGTCCCCTTCTCTTTAATGCTTTCTTTGCATCAATGTGATGGGAAACAGTATCTGAGAGAGTGTGAGATGGAGAGCCCGTCTCCTGGGGGACCTCCATGTCAGTCTCCCCACACTGCAATCTGTGTTGAGCTCGCTCCTCTACAGCTGTTCAGCTACATGTTAAACAATTAGCCATTGGTTGTATCTTATCTCACAGTGTTTCATTGGGAAAGATAGCGTGGAGATCCCCCCGTCTGCGAGCAGCCTGACAGATTATTTGGTTTCTCTGTGCCGTGGTGTCACATTCTCTACGTCTACATCAGCCTGTAGGATCTCCATCCAAGACTGTCAGAAATAATACCACATCTTATTAACACTCTGCTATGAAACTTCCCTCTAACTTCATAGGGATCAGTACACACTCAGATTAATTCAACAAAACGAGTCAACATAATACCCAAATACCAGCAAGATTGGGGATAATAGCTTTGGATAAAAAGGTTACACCAATTAAAGGTTTGAATCGTAAATAACTTTTTTTCCCTCATAATTACCTCAGTTTGTCAAGGATTTTCTTTTTTATCGAAACCAATTATCGCTGAAACACACTAACAGAAAAATGCAGCGCCGCTCATTATGATTTCCACTCTCACACGCTTTAATCTATTCCTACCAAACTCTGACGACGACAAACAAACACATTTAACATTTCCACAGCAGCCTGCGGCTCATTTGTGTTATCAGCTATCCAATCACAAGTCCTATCAGTCCCTGTCTCCACTAGCCCTCAGTCAGGACAACGCTGCACAATGACAACATAAGCCTTCATCAGGTTCTGTTAGGAGTGCTGGTGTCAGAAGTTGCTGTGTGTAGATGTGGTGCAGGAAATCAAGCGCAGGACGCAGAAGCTCAGTCCAACAGACTTTAGTGAACAAACACTCCAAAAAGAGCCAAGAGGCCAGCGATTACGCACACAGGCGTAAACCACACACGAAATAATTACGCGCACAACAAGTGCAAAAACTTCTCCAAAACAGAGGAGGAACGAAACACAGTCAAAGAGACAGTAAGCGAAATCACACATGCCACATGACAAACAAAACGAGAACTTATAGGACACACTAATGAACGCTAAACGATAACAGGTGTACAACATAAAGACAAAACCAAACGAACATCGAAACATACAACGGTGGCAGCTAGTACTCCGGGGACGACGACCGCCGAAGCCTGCCCGAGCAAGGAAGAGAGGCAGCCTCGGCCGAAACCGTGACAGCTGGAACACTCAAGGCTGAGGAGAATTTCCTATTTCAGATATGGAGAGCATTGGGAGCGCTTTAATTAGGCTGCAGTGTAGGATAGATTTTAACTACACCCCATGTTAGCCTGCATTAGCCTCTCATTTCTTCTCATATTCTCTCATTTGCATTAGACAGTTAAAATTGGTTGGTTTGTCAAGGTGAGATGAGGAGCATAAAGGTTGTAGTCTGAGGTAGCTGTCTACCACCCACATGTCACCAATCTTCACTTTTCACAAGGCTGGGTAACAGAACTGGAGTGTAGAATGTCACGATGTGCTTGAGACTGAAATAAGCAGAGAGCAGACGGGGAAGCTAGCTAAAGTTGTCTTGAGGTGTTTGAGCTCCATTGCCTAGCACCATCACAGCACAGGAACCGCATGCCCTTTGGAACCATCTATTTATAAACATCTCATGAGACTGCATCTGGGCAATCAAATAAAACAAGTGCCATGTTGCTAGGTTGTGCAGGCAGGAAAATGAACACAACAATAACTGAGTATATTTGCATTGTAATCAGGTATACTAATTCAGGAAGGATTTCTAAGGATTTCTGTGTGTTTCTTATGTTTGTAGTGCACCATGAATAAATGTTGAAGTGTCCATGTTTTCCTGCCTTCAGACAGTGATCCAGAGAGAGGTCCACCTCTTAGAAAATGCCTCCAGTAATGTAATGGTCAGTGTCCTTTGCAGGGGTACTGTCATTGGAGGAAAGTTGGGAGCACAGAGCTATCCACATGAAAAATAAATCCCTTTTAAAGCACACAAACATTGGTCCCACACTACTGCTGTGATGCTTTAGTGGCATCCTCAAATTGCAGTAATGTTTTGGGAAGGGTAAAATACTAAGTAAGGCAGACAGATGATTTACAAAGGAGGATTTTGAGACCATATTTGTCTCTGGACTAACATATTGGAGAGTGAAATGTGTGATGCCTTTGCTCATCAGCTTCTTAAGGAGTGGGTAACATGCCTATCATGCCTACTCCCTCTGTCTGAAAAGCTGGGGTATGAGAATGTGAAACTACGAAAAGAGAGAGCAGGGTGTAGGATCTGCCTCGGGTTGTGAGCAACACCTCAATAATAATTTATAAGATCACCAATTAACCTCTACGGGATCGGTGTCCCATATACGGGACGGTTGAGCTAACGTGCGCTAATGTGATTAGCATGACTGTTGCAAGTAACAGCAAACTTTCCAGGACATAGACATGTCTTATATGGGCAGAAATCTTAAATTCTTGTTAATCTAACTGCACTGTCCAATTTACAGTAGCTATTACAGTGGAAAAATACCATGCTATTGTTTGAGGAGAGTGCACAACAACAAAAAAAACGGATTTCTAGCTGTGTGAAAGTTTGTGTATACGCTAATGATCCATCATGTATGACAGTCCTGGGAGTGTGCAAACTTACATTTTGTATTACCATATCATTTTTGTATGTTCTCTATAGTTATGTGCTTGAAAATGTATCAATTGACCAATTCGGCACATTTGGGCAGACTTGATACAAAATAGTCCAGTATTGCAACGCTTCGCTGGATCAATCTGAAACTTTGCACACACACTGCTGCCATCTAGTGGCCAAATTCTAAATTGCGCCTAAACTGCAATATTATATTGTGGCCTTTCTCTTGTATTTCAAAGATGATGGAAAAAAATAATAATTGAAAACATGTTTTTTTGTTTATATGATCTTTTACCAGATCTAATGTGTTATATTCTCCTACATTAATTTCACATTTCCACAAACTTCAAAGTGTTTCCTTTCAAATGGTATCAATAATATGCATATCCTTGCATTGGGTCCTGAGCTACAGGCAGTTAGATTTGGGTATGTCATTTTAGCCGAAAATTGAAAAAAAGGGTCCGATCCTTAAGAGGTTAAGAACAATTCCTGTAAATTCCTGTAAATTCCTGTAAATTCCTGTAAATTCCTGTAAATTCCTGTTGCACCGAAGCTCGCATATATCTTCCCTTTTCTGTTGCACAGATTGGCGCTATCAATTCCAGCAACAGCTTTAGTGAGTTGGCTTAGTAATGCCAAAAATTTTGGGGCCGGGTAGGGCGGAGATTTCAGTGGCACCCGCTGCTCCTCTTCCAAACCCCCTCTTTGCTTGACAGCAATCCGAGCTAATAGAAACACAGGCAAAGGTATGACAGGAAAGAGAAGAGAAGAGAAGAACTGGAGGAGGTTAGTGGTGGCTAGCAAGTGTCTGGTCAAATAAACATAAAGGTATATGCAGTAGCCTACTGTAAGTCATCCTTTAAAGTGTGTGGAGTGGATGTCATACAAGAGAAAGGGGAATAGAATACGTCAAACAGGATAAGATGGTGATCATATGATAGTAATGGCATTTATGTCCATATTACGAGCAATGTTTCCCTATATCACTGCCTCAGTCAAAATGAGCTATACAGCAGGAGTTTTTGAGTCACTGCTGAGAGACAAGTTATTTTAGAGCTCAATCTCCAAGGCAACAAAATGACTTACAGCAGAGACAAGGAATTCTACCCAAAGAGTGCCAGAGAAATGGCATGTAAAATGTGTCTAATGTTTACAGCCCATGCCTTAATACAATTGAGCCAACGAAGGAATTGCGTTGGCTGTTTGTGCTCACTAAATTGCAGGTGCTAGGACTACAAATTGCTATCAGGTTAGTTTTCAGTTACAGAGTTAGATTACATTACAGAGGCAAATTAAATTGAGTAGCTGTTTGACAATATAAGTCCTGCAGCTTGAGCCGTAACACATCCCAGGAGCAACACATAATCAAAGTGAAATAAACAGTGCTGACAGCAGACTGACATTGGTGTGTATATATAGCGTGTGTAGGTGGTCAAGACTGCTTGAAAATGAATTACAAACATAGATATGACCTCGACGAAGCAGACAAACAGCATGAAGCTAGCTGGTAAAGAAACACCCTGAAATATGGCAATAGCTCGCAGCAGGCTCCATCTGTCACTGTTTGTTTTGTGATGTATCTCTCTCTTGACTGAGAAGAACCCTTTCCTGAAACGATAACGGAAAATGAAAACAACCACAATAACTGCAAACAGATAGCTTACTTAGCGGTATCGCCTTGTGGGCAACGCCATCAACCCACCATATAATTGGATGGGAGTGACATTTGCAGAGCAGGGTGTCGCAGCGTTTGTGTCAGTGTAAGACGCGCATGGCTCGCAACCTTCTAGACGGATCACGCTCTGCTGGCTCAGGAGGCGCCTTTCTCCCCTTAAAACCAACCCCACACACTTCATACACACACACACACTCCCAGCCTCGCTAGAGGCAGGCAGGCGCACTCACTGACTCACACACTCACATGTTGTTTCAATTAATGGGCGACTTGCAACCAGGCATCAAAAGGGCCAAGCCAGATCGTAATCGATGCGCAGGATCAATCTCAGGGATTTTTTATTTCCATCCACCGGCATTTGAATCCACCCCTGAGCACCTATCAACTTCACACAAATGTCACAAGCCCCATTAGTTGACTTAAATACTGTAGATATTAAAGTGTCTGTGGCTTTGCTGCTTTATCATTCTGCTAATTAGAAGCATTGTATCAAAGACCGGAGACTCTGAGGGAGGAGGGTAGAAAAACAATTTGCCTAATGGCAGCTCTTTGTGTCCTAGTTATTCTAATCAAATGGATCTTCTCCCGTCATGGAATCATGCAGTATTTAGGGAGATGGCACTGCAGTATTTAGGGAGATGGCCCTAAAGCTTTGATATCTGACGAGGGGGAAGACAACAACATTGGGAAATGTTCACCCTGTCTGTCAGTCATCACAAAACCACTTTAAACAACAGTAGCAACTAAACTAAAGCTGGCACTACACAGGATCAGAGCAAAATGTGCGGAAAATGTACATTTTGAGTTGTTGTATTGTTACTATTGTAATATAGTTGTTATATAGTTAAATGAGCTAAACAGTTTTAGATCATAACCAGGAACCTTGATGTAGCTCAGTTGGTAGAGCATGGCGCTTGCAACGCCAGGGTTGTGGGTTCAATTCCCACGGGGGGCCAGTATGAAAAATGTATGCACTCACTAACTGTAAGTCACTCTGGATAATAGCCTGCTAAATGACTCAAATGTAAATGTAGGCCATGGTTGGAGAGAGGAAAGCAAAGCTGACTGGCTACAGAGAGTGTGGCAAATCCCCTGTTCTGTGAAAGTAGGGGGTGGATTAAATACTCTCCTGGATTGACCTGAGTGCACGTACCATTCGCTCACTTAATGGTTTCCCTTTAGGGAAGTTTCATTTCAATAATGTACATACAGTACATGGAAGAGAGTTTTCAGGACTTTCGTCCTTGAGACTAAATAACAGCATCTTAACGGTTATTTTGTTTTGATAGTTACTTTTCGCTCTTTGTTTCATAGCTGAGCAAATTGTGTTAATTGTGTAAGTCAAGGACAATGTAAATATCCCTTATTGGCCGGCTTTACAGGGTTCTTATGTGTTAGGTGTCCTCAATAGCTCAAAGCAGAGCCATATTTACATACACAGCTCTGGGTCAAAGTATATTTTAAACATTTTAATTGATCATTTTTCATTCAAACACATTCAATCAAGTATGATTCAAATTATTTATTTATGAGTTTTCAGACAATGTAACTAATTAATTGGATTTTGTTTTTAAATTGCAATGGCAGATCTGTATGGTTCTGACTAGAGTTGAATTAAAAATAGCTGCTATTCTACAGCGCACTTTCTCTCACATGACCTACTCTCTATCAGAGGTGTCAACCATGTTAAAGCCAACACACTTCCCAAGCTGCTTTCTATCACTTCAACCAGACAACTCAAAGATTTACATGTTCGATGGATATTGACAGAAAACCACACCCCATCCCTACATGTCACAATCTCAACTACGGAAAGATATAGTGAGGGAAAAAAGTATTTGATCTCCTGCTGATTTTGTACGTTTGCCCACTGACAAAGAAATAATCAGTCTATAATTTTAATGGTAGGTTTTTTGAACAGTGAGAGACAGAATAACAACAACAAAATCTAGAAAAACGCATGTCAAAAATGTTATAAATTGATTTGCATTTTAATGAGGGAAATAAGTATTTGACCCCTCTGCAAAACATGACTTAGTACTTGGTGGCAAAACCCTTTTTGGCAATCACAGAGGTCAGACGTTTCTTGTAGTTGGCCACCAGGTTTGCACACATCTCAGGAGGGATTTTGTCCCACTCCTCTTTGCAGATCTTCTCCAAGTCATTAAGGTTTCGAGGCTGACGTTTGGCAACTCTAACCTTCAGCTCCCTCCACAGATTTTCTATGGGATTAAGGTCTGGAGACTGGCTAGGCCACTCCAGGACCTTAATGTGCTTCTTCTTGAGCCACTCCTTTGTTGCCTTGGCCGTGTGTTTTGGGTCATTGTCATGCTGGAATACCCATCCACGACCCATTTTCAATGCACTGGCTGAGGGAAGGAGGTTCTCACCCAAGATTTGACGGTACATGGCCCCGTCCATCGTCCCTTTGATGCGGTGAAGTTGTCCTGTCCCCTTAGCAGAAAAACACCCCCAAAGCATAATGTTTCCACCTCCATGTTTGACGGTGGGGATGGTGTTCTTGGGGTTATAGGCAGCATTCCTCCTCCTCCAAACATGGCAAATTGAGTTGATGCCAAAGAGCTTGATTTTGGTCTCATCTGAACACAACACTTTCACCCAGTTCTCCTCTGAATCATTCAAATGTTAATTGGCAAACTTCAGACGGGCCTGTATATGTGCTTTCTTGAGCAGGGGGACCCTGCGAGCACTGCAGGATTTCAGTCCTTCACGGCGTAGTGTGTTACCAATTGTTTTCTTGGTGACTATGGTCCCAGCTGCCTTGAGATCATTGTCAAGATCCTCCCATGTAGTTCTGGGCTGATTCCTCACTGTTTTTCTGGATTTTTACTTTTGTTATTTTGTCTCTCACTGTTCAAATAAACCTACCATTAAAATTATAGACTGATCATGTCTTTGTCAGTGGGCAAATGTACAAAATCAGCAGGGGATCAAATACTTTTTTCCCTCACTGTATTATGGATGGTTTACTTTCTGTTTACTTTGCGTTATGAATGAATTTTGGCTTTGAATTAAAATGAATACAAATATGAATATGGTTAGCGGACACACAAACACACCAATAACACAAACACATAGGTCTAAACACACTGATTGTCCCTGGCTCTTTTCATGGGTTTCTCAGTGATTGCATCCGATATGTATATCAGCTGATTGCGGGTAAAGCACAAGCTGTTCTGCAGCCAGCATTCCTCCATGCCTGTTCTTCCATGGTACGGCTGCCCTGATCCAATAAAGCCCAGCTCATCTCATAGCCTCCATGTGAATGTCTCCTCTGCCGTGCCATGCCGTGCACCAGGCTGTACATAATACCTCCTGTACAAGCATGACTGCCCCCCCACCCCCACACACCACTCAGCTCCCCTTAATCCTGTACCACCCCAGCTCAACTTCCCTGCAAACTGTAGTTAGCCTTGACATGGAAGATAAGCTTACACACATACACACACACAAAGAGGAGGCAGGGAGTTCAAGTGGCCCCTAAACCAATAACCATGCACCCTCTCACGCTATCACAGGCTATCCCATAATGCCTTTGTTCTTAGGAGGGAGTCACAGACTCACTGACACCTCATCAGCCCACCACCTGATCCCAACCACAAACACCTGCCTAGCTGCCTTCCATACAGGGTGGAAAATCTGTTTTATATATCCCACCCACAAACACCTCACCCCAACCCTAACCCCTCCACAGGTCCAGGGATGCATAGATGATCCAATTAAGGTGGCCCACAGAGAGACAGCCTCTCCCCTCTCCTCTCCCTGTCAATGTGGCCATCTCATCTTTGTACCTACTGACTCATAACCCTGTGTAGTGACAGCTCCATACAGGGTGAGCCAACGGGCCCACCACCAGCCTCCAGCTCCACAGCCAGGCCCCTCTGTCCATACCTCTGATTAGGCCCGGGTGACAGAGGGGTGGCAGAGGGGTGGCAGAGGGGTGGAAGGGTTTGCAGAGGCACCCAGGACATGAAGAGGCTCTGGACAGGTGGTGGGCAGGGAAATGCTGTGGAAGGTAATCTTCACTGTGTGAGCTCACAGAATACACAGCGACTGGGATAACTAGGGCCTTCTACTGAACAGAAATATAAACGCAACATGTAAAGTGTTGGTCCCATGTTTCATGAGCTGAAATAAAAGATCACAGAATTGTTCCATTCACACAAAAAGCGTGTTTACATCCCTGATAGTGAACATTTCTCTTTTGCCAAGATAATCCATCCACCTGACAGGTGTGGCATATCAAGAAGCTGATTAAACAGCATGATCATTACACAGGTGCACCTTGTGCTGGGGACAATAAAAGGCAACTCTAAAATGTGCAGTTTTGTCACACAACACAATGTCACAAATGTCTCAAGTTTTGAGGGTGTGTACAATTGGAATGCTGACTGCAGGAATGTCCACCAGAGCTGTTGTCAGAGAATTTAATGTTAATTTCTTTACCATAAGCCGCCTCAAAACGTTGTGATAGAGAATTTGGCAGTACTTCCAACCTGCCTCACAACCGCAGACCACGTGTAACGTGTAGGCTGTCATTGTAAATAAGAATTTGTTCTTAACTGACTTGCCTAGTTAAATAAAGGTTAAAAAAACACACACAAAACACACCAACCCAGGACCTCCACATCCGGCTTCTTCACCTGTGGGATCGTCTGAGACCAGCCCCCCGGACAGCTGATGAAACGGAGTAGTATTTCTGTCTGAAAAAAAGCCCTTCTGTGGGGGAAAACTCTGATTAGCTGTCACTGCCCAGTCATGTGAAATCCATTGATTAGGGCCTAATTTATTTATTTCAATTGACTGATTTCCTTATATGAACTGTAACTCAGTAAAATCGTTAAAATTGTTGCATGTTGCGTTTATATTTCTGTTCAGTATATGTGTAATTACTTTGTGTGGTGTCATTGTCTGTGATGTGGTGTACACACAAACAAACACGATACAGTACACATCTTTCTTTAGTGTTGAATATACAGCAGTCAGCACAGCAGACACAGTTCCTCTTACTTCCCCCTCTGTAGAGGCATTAGTGAAATGATGCTGTAGAAAGTAAGAGAGAAGACAAATGCCTTGTGCGGTCATTGTAACCAAATAGGCCAAGTGGAAGATAAGGGTATGAGGTATGAATTATGAACAGAGTTCTGCTCCTCCAGTGAGGGTTGGAGGGAGGAGGAGAAGAGGAGAAAGCGTTTATCCTTGGTAAACATTGAGAATCACTCTTCTCCCAGATGGAAGGAAGGATGGAACTCTCTGGTCAGTCAGAAGCACCAGTGGAGATAAACCAAAGTGACATCAATGCTGCATTTGTGAAGGCTCAACATTCTTCCACTCTCAGACTCGCTTCTGCTCTCTCTCTCTCTGTGTCTCTCTCTTGCTTACTCCCTCCCTCTCTCTCTTTCTCTTTTCTCTCAAGGGCACCTTGTGGGTGAATAGAGACATCTCTCTGCCTCTCCCTCTATATCCATCTCTCTCTCTCACCCTCTCTCGCCACATGCCTCTCTTCCTCTGTCTACCGATTATCAATGCAACACCTCTAATGAGATCCATCAGCCCACACCTCCTCCTCTCCCTCCCTCCCTCTCTCACCCTCTCCATTTACACAGAGAGACAGAAACAGAGAGACAGAGTAATTGGGGATTAAAAGAAGATGGATGTGCCTGTACGACCTGCTCAAGTGCACCCTGGGAGGAGGGGGGAGAAGGGAGGGGGAGGCAGAGGGGTGTGGGGTGTGGCATGTACTATATAACCCCTGCCACCCCCAAGGGTCTCAACTCACTCGAAGCTCAAGTCAAAACAAACATTGTCATTTCTACAGTATGTATGCACTGTCAACAAACATACAATGCATGTTTTAACTCCAGCAAACTGGCCCACACCAAACAGACCCAAGGAGATAACTCTCTCTGTAGCCCTTTCCTGCAGTCAAGTGACCTAGTGGCCTCATGGGTGGAATTGTATCAATATTTTTAATAATTTCATAATTAACCAACATGTATATTTTTTTAACGCAGAAAATCCTGTGTTTTTATGTCAAACGGTTCTGTTATATTTCAGTCTTCTGTTATGTATATAAAGTGTAATATTGGGATGTAAACTCAAAATTGAATACATTTCAACTCTATATCTAACATTGTACTGGTGTCTTCTTTTTTTGTGAGGTGTATACTTTTGTTTCAAAGTAGATTTGTTTGCGACTACCAAGAAACACTCTGTGTGCAGTCGACCGAAACATTACATCACATGGACATGATGGGTCACTGATCATACATTTTTCCTTATCCTATTTTTCTCCAACCTGGAATTCCCCCAGAGGTAGGGGTCACTGTCCATCCAAATGGCCTACAGGAGCGTGAGACAGGATCTGAGACGGGTATACACACACCCTTACACGTCATGACCAGAGTGACTGCAGGGGTAACAAGTACAAATAACATCACCTTACATACCGCATACCTCTTGTTAAACCCCACTTGTCTTCAACATCCCTCAAAGACAGCTTTCTTAACATGATGAGAAAGAGAAGCGGGACAGGGGGACAATAATGAGGAATGATAGTAGAAACCCAATCCGTTCTTTACAGAAGGAGGAGGGAGAGGGACAGGTGTCCAGTCATTTTTCAGCTGAGAGCTGATCCCATAGATGACATGCCATGATAGCTCTGTGTCTGCCTTTGCAGGGGCCTATTTTTAATGTTCAAGAGCGAGCAGCGAGCAACATTGAACAAATCTCCCCCTGCTGCCACCACCGGTTCAAAAAAACGCCTTTATGGCGACTAATCCGTCTTATTGTCAGTGTTAACATGTCAGGCTGCGAGCCGCTGAGAAATACGCAGTGACAGGTACCAAGAAATAGCCTGTCTGTTATTTTTTTCTGTTTGCGGATTTTCTAACAGGGAGCGAGGAGGTGGAAAAAAGTCATTATTATTCCTCATGCACCATGTTGTCTCAGCTTGCCTCAAAACCCCATAACACCATACAAAACGTATGTTCAAACAGGTGACAGGAATCTTTTGGTCTTAACCCCCTTGGCATTTCAGTGTTGTCTACAGCAAGCCAGGACCAGATCCGCCCAACATCAAAGGCTATTGTGGCTAATACCAGCATGACAGGGATTGAAGAGTTATCAATATCCCATCCATAACGCCAGGTCACTGGGATGTCAATGGCAGGTGATGACCACTGACCTCTAAGAAGACAGCTGGACTATAGTTCCTTTAAAGATGCAGTCTGGGACCTTAAGCACTTACACATTTTTAACATACTGTACGAATTGGGATTCGTAACATATCACACGAATTGCAACAAAATACATATTATTATTATTTTTGCAGGATGTAACATATCATAAGAAATGGATGACGTAGTACACAATTGTGCACAATTTCCGGGGACCTGTTTTGGCTCGTGAGCACTACATTCAAAACTACTAGCTGGCTCGTGAGCACTACATTCAAAACCTTTGGAGCATCACTTGAAGAGGAGACAGAGGAATGGGATGGGCGATACAGAAACGTCTGCAGGGGAACAATGGCTGTCTTCCATCAGAAAAGTGCCATTCCTTGCTTACCAACACTGTAACAAAATTGATGAAAATGAAAGAAAAATGAAAACTACATAGGGTGCTAGGAATACTATCTGAAGCCAAGCATTGTGATCAAGTACAACAAAGAAGAACAGGAAACCAACATTAGAAATGTAGGTTTTCATTGGTTAACAGTCACCCAGTCATGGCCAGTTGTCTCTTTTCAGATAGTCTGTTATAATCAACGATGCGGTGCAGAGTGCATCCACCACAAGCCCCCTTGACATGGACCACTGCTGAAGCCCGTCCCCAACTATCACATCACCCATAGGGGGCTGGTGAGAGGGAAGTGACTGCCAGAAAGGCCAACAGCCTAAAAATACTGACCACAGCCTACATAGATAAGTCCAACTATATACTGGCTGTTAATGGCTGTCAAAACAAGGTTTGAATCTGTGAAACGCAGTAACAAAATGGCCTGTCCAATATCAGACATCTTGTTTCCTCACAAGGGAAATCTTCACAAATATAAACAGAAGTGAATACCTTGACTAGTATTGCAATGTTTGTGATCTGGGCCTAATGGATTTATTTGTCACCTAAGTGTTGTGCTTTGGCTGCCTTGTTATATCTCCTTCACCTTTACCTCATTCAATTGTCTGAAATGCTCTACAGATCTAAACAATCACCAGGGACAGTGTTCTTTTCAAAGAAATGTCTTTACCCAGTTGCCAGTCAAACCAACTACTAGTACTTTGTTCAATAGTTAAGGCACTGTGGCCTCACTCGTCCTTCTCTTTCTCTCTATCCTCTCTAAATTTTTCCTCATCCGTTTCTCTGCAGCCTGCGCAACCCCCTCTTCCCCTCTCCCCCTACACCCCTCCCAATGAAAGCTTATCATCGACACACACAACACCTTTCCCTGCATCCCCATCGATCTCCTTATTGAAATGAGCCTCGTTTTCCGTCTCCTTCCTGACATTTTTTTTCTCTCCTTTTCTTTCTTTTCTCTTTTCCTCCTTTCCAAACTGACAGGCTGCGCACATTTTGGCAGCTTGCTGTTCGCCCTTAATTCTTCACCAGACTTCCTCCCCATTAACAAACGGACAAGGATTTTGGGGTATATAAGGCTATTGATATAACCCTGTAGTGTCCAGTGGTTAGCCACCTTTAGGTATCAGATTTGGAGGGAAAGGAGTGGACATTGGTGCCATTTGTATTGGAACATATTAGCTGGCTCTTGTTCATAGATTAATAATTACCAGTTGAAAAGGAAGCTCACTATCATCATTATAGAGCATCTCTCTAAGCTTGCTATGATCAGGCCCTCAGAACAGCCCCTCAGACTGCCAGTGGAAGTCCCTATTTAGTAGGAGGGGGTAACTCCCCCCTGGGTTTTTTGATCACGTTAGACCACCAACTATTCCCTTTAGGGTGGTGTATTGCACAAATCTACAAGCCGACACACATTGTCTTACATCCTTAAGTCAATTGCCAAGTCAACCAAGTCGCTTCCTCCTGGGATGAAAGAGTTTTTATTTTCTGTTCAGTTTCCTGAGTTGAGCCATACAGAATAGCAATGCGTTCCCTTTTTCCCTTCTCCCTCCTCGCCTTCCACTAATGCAGTAAAACATATATTCAGCCCAGAGGAGGGAGAGAAGGAGCGAAAGAGAGCGAGAGAGAGAGAGAGAGAGAGAGAGAGAGAGAGAGAGAGAGAGAGAGAGAGAGAGAGAGAGAGAGAGAGAGAGAGAGAAGAGGAAAGAGAGAGAGAGAGAGAGATAGAGGAAAGAGAAAGAAAGAGAGGGATGGAAGAGAGCAGGTCTTGAATCTCATCCCCCCCAGAGATCAATTGTACAAACTTCTCCATGAGTGCTCTCTCTCGCCCCTGTGCGCTCAGAACCAGCCAAATCGATGCCCAGGCATGTGTGTGTTTGTGTGTGTGTGTGTGGGGGGGCAAAGGGACTGAGGGTGATAAGAAATTCCTCAGATCTGATATTCCTAAATGTCAACGTGGCGTGCTGAGTCTCTTGACACTGTCTTAAGGAATATAAAGATATCTTGGTAGAGGGAGTTCCCCCCTCCCCCTTCTCTCTCTCTCTTGCTCCCTCTCTCCCCCCTCGCACTCTCTCTATTCAATTCAAATTGCTTTATTGGAATGACATAACAATAATAATAATAATCAAGATCGTTAATGGGACAATCAGTAAGAACAACAATCAAGGGTAAAAAATAACCATACAATGGACAATAACAATGGCATAGAGGACATATGCTGGTTGGTTTGTCTGTCAGAAACTGCCCCTGATTTTAGGACAGGCAGCAATGTAGTGTGCTGCCAACCCACAGCTCTCACGTCCTCCCCCAACAGCATGGGTAGCCTCTTCTCATCAAAGAGGTCTTTGAAACCTTGAATAATGGCTTCAAATTTGGGGAAATGACACTCTCTATGTGTTTTATGGTGGTTACACAGCCTTTCCTCTACTGGGAGCCAGGTTTTCCTGTGTCTACCCTTCTCAATGGCAACCCTTCTCCTCTCTCTCTCTCCCTGCATATTCTCTGGCCTCTCACTACGCTATGCCACAATGAGCCTTTTCATCACTAATTTCCCTTCCCTTTTTCGTCGCTCCATGATTACACTTTAGATTTGGTGGCCTTAAGAACATGTGAGCCCTTTTCGGAATAGAGGACATCAAACAAGCTACTACTATGAAAGTTAAACCATTGTACAAATGCCAACAAAGACCTATTAAAGTACCATAAAAGGATAGGCCTATTCTTTCCATAATTCAACCATTATCTAGCCTCCCCCATATTCTAACCTACATGGGACACAATGTGCATGAGGAAGAACTAACCTGTTTGTGTATCCTACCATGATAGCACGTCTAGTGACACCATGATACTGTTTGCGTGGGATGAAGGCCCATTGTGTTTTTATTAGTCTCTCTGGGGGTGATTAAATTGTGGCCTTCAGTTAACTCACTCAAGAGCTGCTCTCTGAATACTAAACCTACTGAGCACAGAATGTTGGCCAACTATTGCTCAGTCAGGCCCTGGCTAATTTGATTACAGCAAGTGCAGATTGTCTAGCAGTTGTGTATGTATGCTTCGAGATTTAGGTGGCTAGATATTCACAAATGCTTTAGTCAAGATACGGTCAGTGAGTTGTGAGTAAATTACTTGATACACTCCATTCTAATGGGTCAGACAAAGCATTGACTGCGGTATTAGATATTTATTTGACTGTTTCCTGTATCAATCTACATCCCCTATCCCCTATCTCTCTCCCACTCATTTTCTCTCCCTCACTCCTTTAGGACATTAGGGATAAGAACAGTATAGGACAGATGGGTCATTCCACCAATTCGGTGCCTTTTGAGATGCTTAACTTGGTCAACAACAAAAAACATTTGATTTCACCTCATTTTAACATTCTGTCATAAAGAGCACATGTTAAACTTATTTATTTATTTTTATTCCCATCTCAAGAGATTAAAGAAAAAATGACTATAGTAAGTGCCTATTAAGTGCCAAATAAAGTAACAGGGTTGACCATAACAGGGTTGACGATTTCATCTTAAAATCAGCCATAAATCCCCTTGTGACAGGGTTGACGGCTCAGTTTTCCGCCACAAAACACCAGAAAATGGCCAAAAGCTCACCTGCTTTTACACTATGATTTTACTATTAGATGTTCAATGTTTCTACTGAAGAAATTATTTAAAAAATAAAATATTCATCATATTAAAACAAGAGTTCAGTTCCTGTAACAGGGTTGACCTTAAAATGAAGGACAGGATTTATTTTCTCCTTAAAATGAATCACTAATAACATGAAATAAATAATAATATTCAGAAATGACTTTGCAAAAAAAATAACTAGGGCTTTACAAGGATGGTGAAAGACTTTATCAAGTCTTTATTCATATTAAAAATCTGATTTATTAAATTCTCCATGTGGTCTATATTAAACGGCACTTCATTGAATATAAGAGACTTTTAAAAGTCAATATTGGTGCACAATTTCTACTTAAAATATCAAAAGGCACTCATTTTCGTGGAACGACCCAAATAAACATTTTTGCATCCTATAAATTTTTTCCCATCTCATGTAATACAATGCAAAATACACAAAAAGCCTGGTTTATTTGAGACTGTCTCTCTTAGTGTGAGATAGATTTTGGCTTCGCGCCTCTCTGCAGCAGGCTTCTTCTGTAAATCGGCTTTCTTTGGCCGTGACAGTCATTAGCCTTGGCCCTGGCAGTAATCCTCTGGTTTCTGTCTCTAATAGAGGTAGAGAGGGTTAGCCCAGCACCACTCACTGCACTGTTCCATAGCACACCAGGGAGGGGAGGCATAGGCAGCCTGAGGCCGTCCCAAGGACTGATGCTGTTACTACTGATGTAAACCCAGAAATACTCCCTTCACTTTTGTTTTCTTTCTTTTTCTTTGTCTTTCTTTCTTTTCATTCTACATTTTTTCTTCTTATTTCTTTATTTTTCTTTTATCGTTCTTTCTTTTCTGTCATACTGTTACTATCTTGAAACACTGTCTCTCTAACTCTCCATGGCATTCCATGCATGTTCTGTTTGCATGCCTACCTGTCTGTCTCTTTATCAGGCAGTTTGTTAGTCTTTCATTTGTTCAGTTTCTTTTATCCAGATCACCTCTATTCTCTCATCTCCTGGCTGTCCTTGTACCTATCCTCTCTCTTGGTGAACTCACTTAATCTCCTTCAGTTCAGCACCACTGTGAAAAATTTCTGTATCTGTAAAGAATTCTTTGTTAGACTTTGAATGCCTTCGGCCAGGTTTGTACAACAGCTTCCAGGCGGGTACGGGTACAGGACATACAGAGCAAATCACACCCACGCGTGCGCACGCCCACAGAGGTAACGGTGGCGGTGAAGATGAGAGAGGGAAATACAATCACAAATGAAAGAGCTCTAGCCATAGAGAGAGAATACAAGAGTTCACCTCTCACCCTGTGTGCCCCAGAGGCAGCGCGCGGGCCACAGGGCCTGCTACTGATAATCAATCACCCCTCAGTCAAGGCCCAAAATTAATCAATCAATTAAAAACCCACACAAACCCACACTCCTGTAATCAATCAATCCCAACCTCCACGGAGGCCCTAGTGAAAGCACACCCTCAGATCTATAAGCTTCAACCCCATGTGTACCAGGCAGCTCAGAGAGATAGGTGCCTGAGACTGAGTTGTACCAGCACAGAGAGAGAGAGAGAGAGAGAGAGAGAGAGAGAGAGAGAGAGAGAGAGAGAGAGAGAGAGAGAGAGAGAGAGAGAGAGAGAGAGAGAGAGAGAGAGAGAGAGAGAGAGAGAGAGAGAGAGAGAGAGAGAGAGAAAGAGAGAGAGGGGCTGAGACAGTGAGGCTGACTGTCCCACCACAGACTAGAGCAGAGACCCCACTGGCCTCCGTCAGCCCAGTCAGAGCCTGAATATTCATGTGGAGGATTCGGGTGGCATGGAGGTACTCAGTTATTCATTAGCCCTCTGTAAAAAGAAACACACCGTGATCCCACTGCGATGGAATATTAATAGCTTCCATTAATAAAATATCCCCCCCCTCCTTACTTAAAGCACTGTCACAAAGTTTTGGGGCCGTCTCACATTTACAGGACTGGGCTCTCAGGGTGGGACCCATGAAAGGGATGCGGAATAATTTTCTTAAGGTACAATTGTAGACTAAAGTTCCTAAACCATTTGCCACCATCACCAGGTCCACTGAGAAGGTATACTCATTCCTCGTTTGAACAATGTGTGAAAAGGAGGAGAGGAGAAATGAGAATAGTCCTATACTCAGAGGGGATTAATGTTTAATTCTGAGCTGCCTGAAAGTCTTCTGACATTTCATCATTGTTATAAGTGCTGAATACATGGCACCCTCTCTAGGGTAAAAACTGAGATGTGCATCAAGATGGTTATACATTTTACTAGCACTGGATCTATGTTCATAACCCAATAACCCCATTCCTAGCTATTGCACTCACTAACAACAAAGTAATTAGCTTAACCATCATATTAACGTAAATCATTATCAATGCCCTCAATAAGACAACCAACACCTTGACTCTAGTTGGTCCATAACCAAAGCCTTAACCCTAACAGTGACCCATAACCTTAACCGTAATCAATATTTTAGTTTCATCCTCATATCATACTGACCTTGACTCCAAACCCAACCCTAAGTTAAACTGTAACTTGAGGCTCTAACCTACACAGTAATACATGCAGAAGTAGAACAGCGATGGTAGACTGCACACTGAGGCCTGAGAGATAACAACAAAAAACATGTCCTTCACATGGCTTCCACCCCACGGAGGGAAAGGTCAGAGAAAACAGAGTGAATAAACAAACAATGAAAAAGCACTAGCACACCACCATGGCACGGACCAGGAGTCTATTAGATCCCTGACAATACCCAGTGGGCCAGGAGCGGGGAGAGCATTGTGCCTGTGGTGAGTAAGTGAGATGACGAGAGAGATCTTGAGAGAGAGAGAGAGAGAGAGAGAGAGAGAGAGAGAGAGAGAGAGAGAGAGAGAGAGAGAGAGAGAGAGAGAGAGAGAGAGAGAGAGAGAGAGAGAGAGAGAGAGAGAGAGAGAGAGAGAGAGAGAGAGAGAGAGAGGAGTTCAACTACCTGTCACTCCTGTCAAACACTTCCTGTCAGAGCCCAGACGCAGCAGGGTGGCATCAGTAGTGGCGGCTGCTTTCGGGGCGAGGTGACAGGTGAAGAGTGGCTAGTCTTCCTGGCGTTACAGCCTCTGTCACAACACATCCCAGAGTCCCAGGCAGAGACTACAGGACACCGCTGGGCCAACTGGGTCCTCTGGGACACTGTTCAGGGAGAACAACCACAGCAGTCACAGTCTCAGGGACTACTAGTCTGAGGCACAGGCCCAGGGACTACTAGTCTGAGGCACAGGCCCAGGGACTACTAGTCTGAGGCACAGTCTCGGGGACTACTAGTCTGAGGCACAGTCTCGGGGACTACAAGTCTGAGGCACAGTTTCAGGGACAACTAGGAACACTAGACATGTGGGTGTGGGTTTCTTTTTGTGATCCTCTTGGAGCACAGTACTTGAACTTGTGCCATATAATCTGCTTGATTACTCACTTTTTAAGATTTTTTTAAATAGAAAACGACGGGTAATTGCACTCCTGTGTATTTGGTGGTGAGTTGAGGTGAGGAGTGCTGTGTTGTTTTACCTTGGTGTCTGCCTGGACTCCAGCTAGGCTTGTGGCGATGCAGGAGCGAGCAGCATTATCACCCCAGTAACAGGCCTCACCTGCAGGCAGAAACAGTAGCTAGAGTGAGGGGTGCGACCAGCTCGATCGCAACGCAGCCAACTCTGGATCAGAGGGAGAGAACGGAGAGAAAAACAGACTCAGATGGGGATTTGGAGTTTAGAGAGTTGAGAGAAATGTCTGTGTGTCTGAGGAACATGAAGAAACTGTGGCGGAAGGAGCTCTAGCATGACCGTTGGAGTTCAGGAGGCCAGAGACCGATACAGACCAGCGATCTGTGACGGAGCTGACTTTCTCAGAGCTGAGGCCGGAGCAGAGCCATGGTGATACACTACACTACACCACGCCAACTGACTCATGGAAACAGGATCAGTTTCTCTGGCCCCAAGGGGGGGTCCACTGAAGAAGGAAGCATTGACATGCCTGCATTCAGCATCCCCACCTCGCTCAGGGGGTAAGAGCATAGAGAGAGATTAGGGATTGAGTTGAGCTTTGGTTGATTTGTTGTTGTTTCATTTTTTAGCCGTCAGCCAACTGAGGTTCCAGGCAGGCAGGGTACAGCTAGCTCTCAGAGGTAGTTCCAGCTCCCCTCATCCTTAACCCTTCCCCTGGGGAACACCTGGCACCTCCTTCAAACAGGCAGGCAAACTGAAATAGGGACTGGAAGTGGGGGGAAAAAACACAAGGATATCTCCAAAGAATGGTCTGGAATTCCTGGGCTTATTGCCACTCAGAACATGGGCATGTAGGATATGGCAATGAGGAAGGATGGAAGAGGTTTGAGGGTTGACGTAAGAACTGGTGGTTTGGAAGAGAAGAATCTGAATTGGGACACAAATCAGCACTATAGAAAAAGAATGGTTATCACAACGTGCAGATTCTCTCTCTGACTTTCTGTCTCTAGTTCCTTCCCATTCCTAGGGGCCTTAATGTCCATGGGCCATGCTTGCTTGCGACTTGAGTTCCGTTCTCTAAACTGACTGACAAAGGCTCTGAAAGCTTTGAGATTGAAACTTTTAAAAGGAGAAACCCAATTGCTTAGCACTCTGTCTCTGCCTCTATCCCTCATTCTGTTTCTACAAAATGCTTGAGTTGTCACCACAGTCTCCCGGGCTTCTTTTAATAAACGCTACAAACGAAAAAATGGCTCCAAGCTTTTAGTCGCAGAGTGTGACTGGTTTAAAACCATAGGGATTCTGGTGTAATCCTGTAGACAAACTTACCCAACGTTATAGTCTTCTGCCTTGTCATTCTGCAGCCCAGTGAGGGAACCTATAGAAGATAAACTAAGTAGCATGAAGGAGCAATGGCAACCAAAAAGAACCCATAGCACAACTGATCTTTTTCAGAGCCCTACCTCATACATGTGAGAGTGGGAGACCCATATATTTCAGTAAACCCCTATTTAATACCCCCTAAAATAGCGTGAAATTTGGGTTACTTACACTGAGAGGTCTCTCTCAAATATGGATGATCAAAGGGAATTGGCAGGCTTTCACGTTTAAGGCTTGCGTCAAGTGAACAGGTTGTGCAGGAACTCCAGAGGGAAACTCAAGCAGCTTCTGACACATCGAGGAAAATCTCAGATTCATGTCAACCTTGTCTCCGCAATGTGAACAATTCAAAGGGACACGTTTTTACAGTAATTCCAAAATAAGGCTCTGACCCTCACATATTGAGGAATAGTCAAATACCTTCTTTGGTTGACCCTCAAAATAAAAACTGAGCAAAATGCCTCTTAGTGGGTTTCAGATATACAAAAACGGCAAAAAAAATACGACTCTATAAACCTTTCCTCTCCTCTTGTTTTTAAAAAAACATATATTTTAGCAGACAGCTGTCTGAGACAAGATGCTGCTTCCGCTTGGAGACCCTGCTCCTTTCGCTCATCTCTCCGGGCTTGCTTGTTACCATGGAAAAGCTCATAAATGGGGGCAGATAACAGTTCAATAGAGGGGAGCAGAGACTTTGGAGGGTCTGGAGGGAGGCAGCAAGTTTCCGGGGGCCCCTCTGTTAAAACCTCAATCTCTTTTGATGCATAAAAACTGAAAAAGAGAGAGGAGCTAGAGAGAGAATAAAAATGAGAGTAGGGAGTAAGGTAAAGTGGGGGAGAGGTGGGAAAATAATGACATTTAGAAAGCTAAATCAAGCTACTTTTTTAAATTCTATCTCTGACTGCTGGTGATCCTTCTAAATGTTGGAAAACAGTAAATACACTGGAGCGTACAAATTCCTCTTCTTCCCTGCCTAAGCAAGTTCTATCTGACTCTGGCATCATAACTGAGAAGAATGTGATAAGTGATGCTTTTAATCATCATTTTATCTCAGCAGGCTTTTTTATTTGAGAGAAACGGTAGTTTAAGTGACCCTGGTAAGTCAATCGACTGCTTCCTCTACCAGCCTCTAGCTAACCCGTCAACTTCTAGTGAAATTTTGTTTTAATTTCAACAATTTACTATCTGTGATGTGCTAGATGCCTTGCTTAAGATTGATGTAAAAAGAAAATCCACTGGGGCTGATATGCTTGATATATTTTTGCTGCAACTCTCTGCCCCCTGATTTCTGAATCATTAACCCATAGTTTTTTACCTGATGATTATATCTGGT